>NW_026586383.1:10784811-10795316 GCF_907164565.1 Psammomys obesus
CAGGAACACACACACAGGAACACACACACAGGAACACACACACAGGATCACACACACACACAGGAACACACACACAGGAACACACACACAGGAACACCCGGGAATACACAGAGGGATGGACACACATGCGCACACATAGGGACATGGACATGCACTCACACACGTGCACACACAACAGCAACCAACCCACCCCTGGAGAGAACGAGGGCTCTGTGCCTTCCTCACCTCTGGGGCCCTCACACACGTGCACACACAACAGCAACCAACCCACCCCTGGAGAGAATGAGGACTCTGTGCCTTCCTCACCTCTGGGGCCTCTGAAGACGAGCTAGGGTGATAGATATGGGTCTGTTTGCACTTTCCACATGTAGACTTCCATTAGACCAGCACCATTTGGTGAAGATGCTGTCTTTTATCCACTGTATGGTTTTGGCTTCTTTGTCAAAAATCAGTTGTTCATAGGTGTGTGGGTTTATTTCTGGGTCTTCTATTTGATTCCATTGATCCTCCAGTCTGTTTCTACTAGTACCATGCAGTTTTCATTACTGATGCTCTATAGTACAGCTTGAGATCAGGGATGGAGATTCCTCCAGAAGATCTTTTATTGTAGAGAATTGTTTTAGCGATTCTGGGTTTCTTGCTATTCCATATGAAGTTGAGAATTTTCCTTTCAAGGTCTGTAAAGAATGGTGTAGGTATTTTGATGGGAATTGCATTGAATCTGTAGCTTGCTTTTGGTAAGATGGCCATTTTCACTATGTTAATCCTGCTGAGCCATGAGCATGGGAGATCGTTCCATCTTCTGATATCTTCTTCAGTGTCTTTCTTCAGAGACTTGAAGTTCTTGTAGTACAGGTCTTTGACTTGCTTGGTTGGAGATACACTGAGATACTTTATATTATTTGTGGCTATTGTGAAGGGTGTTTCCCTAATTTCTTTCCCAGCCTGTTTATCCCTTGTATACAGGAGGGCAATTGATTTTTTTTAAGTTAATTTTGTATCCAGCCGCTTTGCTGAAGGTGTTTATCAGCTGAAGGAGTTCTCTGAATTTTGGGGGTCTCGCATGTATACTATCATGTCATCTGCAAATAGCGATACTTTGACTTCTTCCTTTCCCACTTGTATCCCTTTTATCTCCTTTAGTTGTCTTATTGCTGTAGATAGGACTTCAAGCACCATGTTGAAGAGATATGGAGAGAGTGGGCAGCCTTGTCTTGTCCCTGATTTTAGCATAAACACTTTAAGTTTTTCTCCATACAATTTGATGTTGGCTTGCTGTATATTGCCTTTATTGTGTTTAGGTAAGTGCTTTGTATCCCTGATCTCTCCAGGACTTTAGACATGAGAGAGTGCTGGATTGTATCAAAGGCCTTTTCAGCATCTAGTGAGATGATCATATGTGTGTTCCTTTCTTTCAGTGTGCTTGTATGGTGCATTAGGCTGATGGATTTTCCTATACTGAACCACCCCTGCATTCCTGGGATGAAGCCCACTTGACCATGCTGGGTGATATCTTTGATGTGTGCTTGGACTCGGCTTGCGAGTCTTTATTGAGTATTTTTGCATTGATGTCCATAAGGGACGCTGGGCCTCTCAGGAAAGGACTGTGTCCACACTCTTTCTGCTCTCAACCTTGCTCAGGTTGCGTCTCCTTCCAGAGTTGCCCTTTTTCCTCACATGAACATCGTTTATCTGTGGTTGTTGGCACTCGGCTTGAATTCATGTCCATAGGGAAACCTTCCTCAATACCCCAAATCAGTCACCTGGACCCTGGGCCTCTCCTCTTAGCGCTTACCAGACTGTCACTCTAAAGAGCTTCTCTTGCTTGCGAGGTGTCAGGCTCTATAAAGGCTGGCCCAGTGCCTGACCTACCCATGCATGCATCTCACAGGCCAAGGCGCAACCATCACAAAAGCGGAGGGACCAGAGAAGGGGTGTTGGGGGGAAGGCAAGCAGGAGGCAGGCAGATGGGCAGACAGACTGGGCAGGAGGGTGGGCAGACAGGCAGGTGGGCAGGCGGGCAGAGAGGCAGGCAGGCAGGCAGGCAGGCAGACAGGCAGGCAGGCAGGCAGGCAGACAGACAGACAGGCAGGCAGGCAGACAGACAGGCAGGCAGGCAGACGGCTGGCCAGCATTTCTTCTGTGCACGCTGTGTGGCCTAGAACATGGTGCTTGGCTTTACTTATACTCTTTGCCCTTTAAGGGGGGGTGGTGGTAAAAAATGGCCTTCTCAGGCCAAACACTAGGGGCTCCAGGACCCTGCGCCTTCGTGAGTTAGAAACCAAGGCTACATTTTAGCCACCCCCTCCCCACAGCCTCACACCTGGTCCTCTGCAGGTGAAACTCCCTATGATCCTGGGCTATTCCAACAGGCTCCCTCCCTTCCCCCATCACCAACCCAGCTCCTGTGCACACTGCACCTTATTCTACAGCTCAGAAACAGCAAACAATAGCGACACAATGTTTCCTCAGGAGTCTGGCATTACACCTGGGGAGAAGTGAGCTCAAATGGACACAAAGTCCATGCTGTGCGCCTTGGATGGGACGGTTGTGGACATACCGGCAAATTCTAAACAGGCTTTGTGTTCCGGCTAACAGCATTGCACCGTTGCTAACTTCTACAGTTACGTAAGATGCCACCATCATGGGAAGCCAGGTGAGAGGAAAGGAGGTTAGGTTATGCCTGAGACTGCTAAGTAAATATAAATTTACCATATCCAGGAGAGATTTGGAGACTTTGCCTCGTTTCTTGTGTGGCCCCCAAGTCACCCACATTTCTGGGAAACGATTAGCGCCTGTGGTGCTCTTCCCACCCCTTCTCTGTTTTCTGTAATTGCATATATTCCTTTTCAAATCAGAAAAAAAATAAATGTTTCATTAAAAATAATTAAAGTGTGATTTAGGAGTTGTATGTATGAACAGTTTTGTTTTTAATTAAGGAACCATTGCGAATCCAGTTGTAAGAGACAAACGTAATAGCCTGTAATGTATTACTGCAGAGCCAGACCCGAAGTCTCGCACACATGTAGTCTGTTCACACGCAGGTACAATTCTCTGGTGCTGGAACCGGAGCCGGCCGGTCAGACAGCAATGCCGGTGTCTGCTGTGTGTCCAGCAGCTGTGATTAAAGCAGAGTGTGTGCTGATAATTTCCAAATGAAAGGTGTCCCTACCCCACAGCTGCCAGCGCAGCTCGGGACGCTCCCCACGCGTCGCCCTTCCAGCTCTCACACCATGGCTGCATGGTGCGAGAGAGCGCACAGGGCCACGCGTCACTTTCTTCCACACTGACACTTGCCTTCTTGGAGTGGGGAGACAGACTCCTGAGACCAGAAGCTAAGACTAAGGAGACTAGAGGGCTCAGAAAGCTCAGAATGTCGGAGACCCACAGGCCCTTCCTGAGGTACTGTAAGCAACCTGGGGTGGGGGGAGGGTCACCCTTCCTTGGAGCAGCCTGCAACTTGGACAGCAGGTTCCTGGCTGAAGCTTTGTGAATCGTTGCCCATGCTGGAATGTGGGGCTCTTTAGTAATGCAGCTCTCTTTGAGGCAGCCATTGTCTTTTAATAAGTAACCTTACTAAAGACATTGGGCCACTAAGCTAGACTTGGGGAGAAGTGCTCCACTGGTCAGTTTGTGGTCCTCTGCATGTGATCTGCCAGGAAAGCCACATACTGCATGGTGACAGAGAGTGGGGAGTGGGGTCTCTGTGCTGCTGCAGTCACAGAGCCCACCCACGTGAGCCGTCTGTGGAGAGCAGGAGCAGGCAGTGACTGGGAGCAGCAGGCACATCAGTGGGCCTGCGGCTTTGACATCACTCTGTATGAGTTTGGATGACAACAGTGAGCAGAGTCATCTGGAAAGCAAACCAGAGAAAGAGGTGAGCTTTTCGGAGTCAGATAGCCTTCTAGAGATCTAAGAACACTGAAGTTCTACATCGCTCTGCCCGGGCCTCACCCCATCCCTCTCACCCTCTCTGTCCTCGGCAGTTGTGTGAGCTGGTCAGAACCCTGTTAAGTGGAACCTTCCTTCTTAAGCCTGTTTGGAAAAAGTGATGCTGGCGGGGGCCCCTGAGTATTGCTGGCTGTTTTCCGCTGCACGTGGCAGCCCAAGGCTTCCTGTGATTTGGGACTAGACTTCCATCCTCAGAGAGGAACCAAAACAACCTTTTCCTTACTTGGGAGTGTGAGGACTCTGCTTCCAGGAAGCCTTAACCTTGGAGAGAGGCAGCCTCGACCACGGCTGCTTGTCGGCACTTGTGCCTGGAGCACGGCTTTCCGTCCAGCCTCCATGCTATGCACAGCCAGCTGGAATGCTGGGATCTTTCTCCCCAGAGAGCCACTGTCACGTGCTGGTGACCAAGCACCAGGTTCTGAGTCTTATGTGCCTTTACCCCTTGGCTTTCTCACTATCCGCTTTTATGAGACTGTGGGTCTTCCTCAGAATGGCTCCCTTAGCTGCCCTCCAGCATGGCTGCTCCTGCTCTTCTGAGCCCTTCCTCACGGATGACTTGCTGTGCATTTGAAATCCTCCTTCAAGTCACATTTTACAGATTCTGAGGTCCCCAGGAGCAGCGTTTAGAGGTACAGAATCATGGGCCCCACCCAGGACCCCATCCCAGGAGAATTATACTGCAACAGGACTTCTGAATAATTTGTGTGTGTCCTGCACTGGAAAGCGGAACTGTTAAAATGAAGTGTCCCGACACCCAAGTCTTTGTCACCAGCAGTAAGATCCAGCTGCTCAAAGCACGGGTCCTGGGTGCCATTTGCAAATGGAAACATCTGCCAGTCAGACCCAGGCGCTCCCCTGCATCTGCCTCAACTTTCTGCTCGGAGGCGAAGAGCGCTCGCTGCTCCTGCAGAGGGCCTGGGTTCGGCTCCTAGAAACCACTTCGCGCAGCTAACCTCAGCTAACAGGGATCTGTGTTTTCTTTTGGCTTCTGCAGGCACCTGTGTGCTTTCAGCACACATGTTCATGGCCAGAAACACATGCAAACACATAAATAAAGATAAATCTAAATTAATATTAAATTTTACAAGGAAAGAAATTGTATAAAGGTAAATTACGACAATAAATGTCTTCAATAAATCATTTTGATTACACATTTTATTATATTGATCATGAATTATTAAACACTGTCATAATGGGTATATAAATATTAGATATTTCATGTGTTGATTTCACTTCGAACATGAACTATTGTATCTCATGTATTTCAGCATTTCCAAGATGGCTGACTCCTCCTTTGGCCTCCCTTCCTGCCCCAATGCTGGTCTGTCCCAAGAGCACTGATGTTTAACTTACATAGACACATAGCTGTGGAGAGATCATATGTGAATACATGATTGTATTTGTATTTGTTTTTATACAGTGACACTTATGGTATTAGTATGAAGTTTTTTTAGCCAATATTATGCTCTGAGGAAACTTCTATGGTAAACAGCAGAGATCTGCCCTGTTACTCTCTGCCGTGTGGCACTCCCTTGGATGGGTAGGCATTGTGGAAACCATTAGCTAGAGTTTGGTTTTCAATTGTCCTGTGTTTTGGACATGGTGCCAGCCTCAAGGGGAGGGGACTAACGGCAGGTCTTTGGTCATTGGGCATGTCCCCTAGAAGAGACTGCGAGGCCCTGGCCTCTTCCCCTCCCCAACCTCCCCACTGGGAGGTGAGGGTGTTTGCTTGGCCAGGCACTCCATCCTGCAAATGTCCTGCCTCCCCTCAGGGCCAACAGCAAGGGGTCAAGCAGCCATGGGCTAGTGCCTCCAACACTGAGAGGCAAGATAAGCCCACATCTTTGTAAGTTGATCCCCTTAGGCATTTGTCATGGTGAGGGAACACTAACCAGCACATGTGAATTTAGTATTTGCAATTTTCCACGATTGTACAAGTACTAGTCTAGTGAATGTGCTCTAACACACCTGCTCCAGCAAGGTGTGTGGGTTTCTTTAAGGTGAGGACTGTGGCAGGCCGGGGAACTGCTGGTTACAGAGTTACAGAGGGTGAGTGGGAAGCAGCTGCAGCCTTCAGCTCTCACAGCTTCCCGTCTGGCCCTGTGTTTTGGAGCTAGCATCAGAGTTCCTGCTCCAAGGATGCCTGACACTCCTCTTGGACCAGCGAAAGCCCCCAGCACTTGGTCTAACTTCAGCCTTCAGTCCTCAGCATGGCACACCCTCTGAACGGCAGGGAGCAGACCCACATCCATCACAGTCGCTGTCTGAGGCCCCCTCGGGAGAGCCGAAGGGGCTAGAGAGATGGCTCATCGGCTCCGAACTCAGCCCGGACGGAGCGCTGTCCCCAGCATCCATGTCAGGCAGCTCACAACTGCCTGTAACTCCAGCTCCGGGGTACCCCATGCCTCTGACTGCCGTGTTTATTCACACTCATAGTCACACCTCACACAGAAAGATACGCATACATAAAACAATGAAGAGAAATCTTTTTAAAAATTCCCAATTTTGTTTGCCGTAGTAGAGGTCAAAGCTGGAGGCCAGGAAAGCACAGTGACGCTGAGTTATATGTCCAAACTTCGGCTTTTTCACACAGGGGCGTGTCACGTCACCTGGGCTACCCCAGACTCGAAGTCTTCCTGCCTCGAATTCTGAGAGCTGAGGTTGCAGGCATGGACTGCGACCCCAGCTTTAAAGGCTGGCGTGGACGCCACACACATGTGGTGGACTCCTCGGGAAGAATTAGCTTATGGAGAAGCTGGAAGATTTGCTCCGTGGCTGCCCTGGCCTGTGACTAACACACCTCCAGGAGCTTTATCTGGAGGCTTGCCAAGGGCGAGGGCCACAGCCACGGTGCCAGTTTCTGGAATGCCACCATAAAACCAAGTGAGGTGCAGGCAGGCCACAGGTGCCTCGGCCCCTCGGTGACGGCGTGCCCGGCTCAGCATTCCAGCCTGGTGTGGGGGAGGCCGCTGACCTGACGGCCATTACCCAGAGACAGTGTCTCCCCCGTTCTCTGGGGCAATCACACTGAATTTTGAAACAGCCCTGCTTCCGGGCTCTTCAGAGACACTTTTTTTTTTTTCCTTTGACACTTTTTACATAAAAAAAAAAAAAAAAAAAAAAAAAAAACTTGTGACTTTCCTTGGTGAGCAAACAGCCAAAGGTGTTTGGGAAAGGTTTGTCATTTTTCTGGTGGCAAGACACTCGAAACCGAATTAATTAGCAGGTGGAGCTTCAGAATCCCGCCTGACCCACAGAAACGGCTCCTCGTGTCCTCCGTCGACAAGAGGAAGCTCTCTGCAGCACGGTGGCTGCACAAGGGCCTGGCACAGAAGGGGGAAGGGCGCCTGGGCACGGTCTCTTGCATCCGCACCCTTCAGCCCCTCCTGGAAAGCCACAGTTTTGTGAACAGTAATCACCTCCTTTTGGACCTAAATTCCAGTGTTATTTTTAGCTTTGCAAAACTTATGCCATCAGATCACATCTTTTCACATTTTCCTTCCTTCTAGAAAATCTCAGAGGGACACCGGGACAAGCGGTCAGCTGTGTCCCAGGAGGACCAGGAGCAGCAACAGGCCAAGCACGTTTACGTCTCCTTTCCCCAAGCCTAAGACACAGTGCCATTCTTTCCCTGTCTAGATCCATGACCCTGGCCTGCTGGGTTCACACTTACTGAGCTCCCGGACTCTGCTCTGCACAACCGAGAGGTGTGAGGCGCTGTGGTGCTTAGCTCCTGCCTGTGGTGGTTGCTTCAGGCTGTCAACCTGAGGGGCTGGAGAGTCCCCTGGGGGACACACCTCTGGGCGTGGCCGTGAGCGAGTTTCGAATAAGTTTGACTGAAGATGGGGGACACACACACCCTGAACACGGGGACCGGGAGGCGTTGAGCACCAGCTCTCATCTCGCAGCACTTGGCCTGCACACGCTGGTGAGCAGCCGTCTCACCGCCCTGCCGCCACGGCTTCTCTGCCATGGTGCGCTGTCCCCTCAAACCGTGACCCAGAACCAAACTTTCCTTCTTTAAGATGCTCTGGCAAGGCACCCTCCGAGTCCATCTCCTGCTGCAAGTGCAGGCCTCGAGGAACCAAAATGCCAAGGTGTCAGAGGCGCTGCACACGCCTGCTTACACACGCCTGCTTGCACACACGCCTGCCTACACACGCCTGCTTCCGGGCACACTTCCCTCCCCACATCTAAAGCAAAAGCCTTTAAATCTGTGCGGCCTGGCAGCACTTACCACAATTTGGCATCATCCGGCCGTAACCTGGGCCAGCTGAGAGTTGTCAGGCCTCCGTGTTTAGCCTCACAGGTAGCCAGCTGTGATCCTTGAATTTGTCCATGAGTCTCCAGGGTTTCCCTGTCCCAGTGGCTTTGTAGCTAGGACAGGTGACAATAAAAGGGCAGCGGTAGTAGGACAGGGATTGTCCCACCGGAACTAACAGTGAGCGAGGCCACTCTAACAGTGTGGCTCGGCCTCTTCAGGCCTGGGCACACGTGGAAACAACAGTCTGCTTCCACTTAGTCTGTTGAGCCCCCTCCCTTCCTTCGTTCATACTGGGGAAAGCCACCATGGAAAGCTCCGGATTGGGACATTTGACTTCACTGACACGTGCTCACACAGAGCTCAGTGCGTGTAAAGGTGAAGCTCTCTTTCCGTGGCTTTAGGTGTGAACTCTGCTCTTGGGTCCAAGCCTCCAGCACCAGTGGCTGAGAGCCTGCTGCTGAGAATTGTGGGGTTGTCGTGAACAGCCCTGGCCCGACCCCTTTGCAGAGCTCTCATAGTTAGCCCCAGGTCCAGGCACTGGCCCGTGTTGGGGTGGGGCAGGGCTGAAGATTAGGACCACAGGCTGGTCGCCCTCTGGTGACTCAGGTCCCCTATACCCTAAGGTGGCAAGTGTTCAAGGAAGGGTTGGCCTTTGCCTGCAGTCTCTGTCCCTCTCACCTCTCACCTTCCCCTCGGCGTTCCTGGATCTGTTTGTATGATTTACTGTTTCCTTTTATTTATGTCTGTGTCTGTGTGTGGGGAGCCCTGCTGCCTGTGGAAGTCAAAGGTGCCAGGCCCTCCTGGGGCCGGAGTCAGGGCAGCTGCCTGGTGCTGGGGAAGAAGCTTAGACCCCCTCCCAGAGGGCATGTGCTCTAACTGCTGACTCAGCCCTCCCTTCCCGCCCTTTCCTGGGTTTTAGGGCAGAGGGGCCTGACAGAGGACAATTATCCCTCAGGCCGATCATCCCACAACAGGCAGCTTCTTGATGAAAGGAGGCTAACAACAGGAGCTTCGGAGGCTACAGAACTCAGGCCATCCTTCCCACAGACCTTTGCATCACTTCATGCTGTCTCTTCCTTCGTATTGTCCATTAGGTTAAAGGACAAGGCTCCTTTCTTGATAAAGTTAGGGTCTGAACTGCTGAACTTTTGAACTTCAAAATTATTTATTCAGCTGCTCAGTCCATTCCCTGAAATGTGTTTAATCCACAATCACCAAGTGTGAGGTATCAGGGCTAAGAGGCAGAAGTCTGGCAGTTCCTACCCTGAGGAGGAGTGAGTGACAGGGCCACCACCCCGGCTCACTGAGAGAGCTGTGGCGGCCTGTGGTGTGTAAGGAGGCCACAAATGGGACGTTGCAGCTGAGATACCAAAGGTTAAAGGCCCAAAGAAACTGAAAACTACACCATCAAGATCGGAGACAGGTGGGCTGGGTTTCCATCGCTGGGGTCTTTTTCTCTGACGACCCTCAGAAAGCAGGTCCTTCCTGAAGGGGAACTACATGTTACATGGGGTAACTGCACACCAGAGTCTGGCTGAATGATCGGCATTTTCCTGGAGAAAAGCAAGGTGTTTCCATGGGGTTGCAGTGAGGGAGGCCTCGAAAAGGATCCACTCGAGGCTGGAGGAGGAAGGACGTCCCATAAGAAAGCGGGCTCTCTGGGGAAGGCCAGAAATAGCAGGTATGGGAATAGGAACTTTCTGGCTCACAGGAAACACTCTGCTTCACTGAGTTTCTGTTCAAGACCAGAAATTTCATCTCTTGGGGGCTCCGAACTCCTTGGATATAAGACATGGTGACTTGGGTTCTGCTATCCATTCACTAGTGTTCCCGTAGGGTCTCTTTTTTGGATTTGACTCTTTCCATCTGGTGTAAGTTAAGTCACTTTTCCATTTCCTGTAAAAGGATCATTGGTTAGGAAATGGCAGGAAGATGCTGCGGGCTTGGAGAACATCCCACGTTTTAAGAGATAGGAAAACAAACTAACAACGACAGCACAGGTCCAGTTTTCAGCCTGTCCCATCCTTTTCTGTATGGTTTGGTTAACTTCACCCAGTAGTTGGTGACAGCTAATGACCAGTCCGCCATTTCAGAGGTGCTTCGAAGTCATAGCTTTCTAACCTGTCTTGCCTTCTGTCTTTAGCAGCTAAAGCTCTCCTATAAAGAACTTGTAATTGTGTGTGTGTGTGTGTGTGTGTGTGTGTAATCATGTTTATGTGTGAGTACACAGGAGTGAGCATGTATGTGTGTGTAAGCATGTTCATGTGTGGGGGTATGGGTACACAGGAGT
>NW_026586383.1:10795326-10803003 GCF_907164565.1 Psammomys obesus
TGTGTGTGTAAGCATGTTCATGTGTGGGGGTATGGGTACACAGGAGTGAGCATGGTGGAGCCCAGGCAACAACCTTAGTGATGTTCTGCATGTGCCGTCTTTTTCTCTCTCTCATTAGGATGGGAAGGCCGGTGAGCGCCCCATAGTGGGGGCGGGGGGGGGTCACAGCACAAACCAGCACACCCAGCATTTATATCTGGGTTCTGGGCTCTACCTAGGTCTTTCCACCCTCACGGCAAGCACATTGATGGCGGAACGCTCCTGGGCCTGTCCATTGAAAATCAGGGAAACCATCCTGTTTTATCCCTCTTTACCCACTTCTGACTAATTTGTAATGCATTGGAACCATCTTTTTTTTTTTTTAAGTGCTCAAACTGCTTCCTGCTTCCTTCTTGGTCAACAGAAGTTCCTTTATGTCCCTCCCTTCCATGTCTTTTTGATCTGGCTGTAGTCATCCGCTATTCCCCTTGCTTTCGGGAAACAGCACCCTGTCCCCTTCCCAATACATGACTGAGACCGGGAACAGCCTTGCTAAACCTTCTTCCTGCTTGTCCAGGACGCAGAGCGGTCCAGCTTTGCAGTGTCGGTGAGAACTGCTTTCAGCTCTAGGTCAACACGGTGGGCAGTCTCCCATCCAGACAGAACGGACAGTCTGGAGCAGGCAGCTGTTAGCATTTGTTCAGCCGCCTGTGAGGTCCAGAGCCAGCATCGCCATGACTCCCCGGCCTCTCTCACAGTTTCAGGAGAGCAGCCCCCATTCCAGGCAGTATGCCCACAGCCAGGGAGGAAGGAAAAGGGGAGGCCAGAGCCAGCTGCAGCTGTCCTTTTATATGAGAAAAACAAAAGCTAGTCCCAAACCCACTGCCTTGGCCCACAGCTGAGTTCCACCTAGATACCCTGCCAGAAAAAAAAAAAAAAAAAAAAAAAAGCCCGGGAAAGTGAGCGATTAATATTCTGGTGCCACTGCCTGAGAAGCCGGGGAGTTGATGTTGACGGTAAGTGCAGGGCTACGTTTCCGGGGGACCATCTTGAGTCCCAAACCCACTCTCCTTACTCTGCCCTTTACTGCTGTTACTTTTACAGATCTAGGTGATCTGGTTCTGAAGCAGCAGAGGTGAAAAGCGTTGCCGGGGTTTGGGCCACCCGGGTGTGAGCATGACTTCACCCCCAATAAAATCCCTAGCTGTGGCGATGCATCTTATAACCACAGTGGTGGGGAGGCAGAGACTGGCAGATCCTGAGCTCCTTGGCCAGGCAGCCTGGGCGACTTTGGGGGTTTCACCTAGCACGATCCTGTCTAAGGCGAGGCAAATGGGGCCTGGAGAATGAATGACAGGCTAGCTTGTCCTCTGTCCTCAGCTTCACACACACTTCTGTGCACACCTCAGGCGTGAGAGCATTTGCACAACCATGAGCTAGAAAGAAGAAATGTGTTTGCAAGGCTGCCCTTAGGACATGAGTTCAGCTGTTCTGACGTTTGTGCGCAGATGCTCAGCCCGGTTCTGCTCGCTCGTCAGATGCCAGCTTCAGCCACGGGGGCTGCACTGCCAGGCACCCTGTCACCTCCTGTCTGCATGAAGTGGGGAGTCCAGCCTCACCTTCATCCAGACAGACACCACCTCTGAGCCGCAGTGACTCCTCAGGGTGACAGAGCAGCCCATGACCACAGTCTCAACAAGGCTGTCCAACCAAAAGCAGCACTGTTGGCCCTGATTGTCTCAGTCTAATTATTAAGTTCTCTCTTAGAAAGCTCAGGCCTCTCTGATCTCTCTCTCTCCCTCAGTACTCAGTCTGCAAGTAAAAGCAGACCACAGAAGAACCCTCTGAGAGCTTTCTTCCATATAAGATTGAACACGAGGCCAGGCCTATAAAACCCGTGCTGTAAAAGCTCAGGCAGTCACTTAGCCACTTGGGGAAGACACTGGTGGGGAGGGCCCTGACAGCCTCTTGACCAGAGGTGAAGTCTGTGGGCCACCTAACTCAAAGTCCATCCTCCTCTTTTTCCTGTCAGTACTCTCCTTCCCTTGTTGGGCTAAGGGAACATTGTGGTTACCTGAAAACTAATTTCTCAATCTCTCTTGGAGCTAGAGTTGGTCATGTGACGCACTTGGCCAGTGAGGCGTAAGCAGAAGTTTTTGGTGGGACTCCTCCAGGTGGACATGCTCCTGGGCTACATCCTTCAGTCCTGTTAGCGCCGGCAGGCTCATGGGCCATCTCAGGGCTTATTCACATACTCACGTGGAAAGCTGTCTACTCACTGGTGCTCACTACCAGAGTGTGCGAGCGTGTTGACTGCCGTGTTCCATGTTCTGAGCCAGGTGCAGGAAATGTCCACGTGATAGGACATGAGCTCAGAACCCAGACCTTGGGTAACAGGGACGGTGTAACTAGCCGCTGAGCAGATAATGCACATGCTACAAATTAAAATCAAAGTATGGGGCTTCTGACATCTACACAGAATCTCAAACCTTGTTTGATTTTCTAACTCTTCTAGGAGGCAGGACTTATAAATATAAAACCATATTTGCCTTAAACACACACACACAAAACCTCTCTTTTCTCTTCCTTTCTCCATCCTGTTCTTTGTTTTTGTTTTAAAAACAGGGTCTCATGTAGCTCAGGGTGGCATTGAATTCACTAGGTAGCCAAGGATGACCTTAGAATTGTTGATCCTTGTAGAATGATTTAATTATTCTGTGTATATTAATTAAATGCAGGAGATTAATATGCCTACCTCTCTTCTGCCCAGTCACGGGCTTCCACATCTTTATTAACTGATCAGGACTAACTGGTGAGCATTCCTTACATCACACAGACACAGGAGATGGTGCAACACACATAACCATGCCCACGACAGGGCTGTAACCAGATCTCAGGGCCCTGAAATCAGATTCCGAGGACTCAGCGCACAAGACCCTCCCCAACAGATCCCCTACGTTACATTAGTTTTCTATTGCTGCACAACAGATTTCCGCAAGCGTGGCGGTGTAAAAACACATATTTGATTCTTAGTATCTCGCTACAATGACTGTGGTTTGAGGCTCCAGAAAGAAGCTGCTTCCAAGCTCATTCACTTTGTTAAAAAAAAATCAGTTCCTAAGAGGTGCAGGAATGAGCTCATGTGTCCCGGCCTTCACCTAGCACCCCCACAGCTCTCTTCTGGTCCCGTCTGTGTGGCGCTTCCGCGCTGAAAGCCGTACTGCACACATTTCTTCTTGTGCTTAGTCCTTCTCTGCTCCCCCGCAAACCAGGCGCTCCTCTGCCCGGCCCCTGTTGGAGGAGGGCTCAGGGTTATAGGAAGACCAGCATATAATTTCATTCTCTGTATTTCATCATTGGAGGAGTGCCATCTTGTGTAAACAGGTTTCACTCATATTTTAGAAGGAGGGTCTTATCAAAGTTAGGCCAATATTTTTCAGAAAATCAAAATCACCATGATCTCTGAGAATGACAGGATACCAGACCCTGAGGGCAGAAATAACTGAAATCTCGAACACTGGGAGTCAAGCAACAGGCCTTTACCTAAGCTATGGTCCTGAGACAGTCACAGCAAAAGAGAAAGAAGGTCCTTGAAGGGACCAGAAACAGAACCACATCCCCCAACATGTGGGGGCGTGGTGAAGTGACATTTCAAGGTAAACGTAGCGTCTAATGACTCAGAAAAGAAAGGTCCCAGGAGAAAGCAAATTAAACCCCTAACAGAGGAAAATAATCGAAAGGACATTGATTAAAAACATAAAAATATTAAATAAAAAAATTAAAAAAGTGCAAAACAGTAAAAGAAAAAGTTGATTCCTAGAAAAAAAAATTAAAAATCTTAGCAAGTAAGTGAGTGATGTTGCCATTAGCCCAGCAGGGTGAAGAGGCTGCTGAGAGGTGGTGTTAAGAAAAATTAGACATTTTAATTGAAATATAGCTGATATTCTCAGAAAAACACAAACTAAGCTCTTTTGAGGAGAAACAGAAAGTCAGGACAGAGCAAGTGAAGAGGCTGAATCACTGCCGGATGTTTTGCCATGAAGAAGCCTGGGCCCTGGTGGCTTTACTGGTGAATCCTGTCAGAGTTCTGAAGAAGAAATAATAATAAATGTTAGCAAGTGTTTTCAGAAAAAGAGGAGGAGACACAGATTTGCTGGTTCTGTGAGACCAAAGACACCGGAAGACAGTGTGTGAACACAAACAAAACATTCCTTTAAAGTACCGGCAAGTCGAATCCAGCAACATCTAGAAAGTATCAAGCTGGATATATCCAAGGAGCACACGGTTTGTTTAGCATTTGGAATTAATGCTACACACCATCAGTTAGGCAAAGACCACATGGCTGTGTGAATACATGCAGAAAAACCATCCTGCCAAATGCAAAATCAGGGCGAAACTTGCAACAAACCATAAAATTCCTCAACCAGAGAAGAGGCCTCTGTGGAAAGAAACATCACGTAATAGTGGCAACTACAGGTATGTGTAAGAGAAAAAGGGAAACCAGTTCTATGTTCTATACAGACAAAAGGTGCGGTGGCGAAAAACAACAAACTCACATGTACACACACCCACAACGTGTGCACACACATGCCCATATACCACACACACACACACACACACACACACACACACACACACACGGAACGCATGTGCACGAGCACACTCAGGCAGGCACACGTGCCCAGGCACACACCTGGAGCACAAATGCACGATCACAGCATCAATTCACACCTGTGATAAAGAGAGTTCAGTGTCAGCTGATGCTGGAGGGTGAGGAAGGAAGGCCATTCCAATGAAGAAGTATGTCTGTGAACTGGGATGAAGCCAGGATTTACAAATGCATTAGAAAAGTTAGAAGTGTGTTAATGTGCAAAATGACTACTTGAAAATGCAGAAGAAAATCAATCATAACTGGAAGTAGTCGCTGTAGGTGGATAAGCAGTTTCTGCGGCTTTAAAAATACTTATTTTTTAAACTTTTTTTTTGTAACTGATGAGAAGTGAGGCAACCTTGTTAAACACATCACTTTGAGGGTCAAGAAGAGACCTGTGATTCTTCTGCCGGGTTTTCACATCTTGATCTAGTTCTTTGCGCCTCCCGGTTTTCATCTAACAACTTCTTCAAATAGTCGCCACTCCACTGTTTGTGAGATCGGAATCAGAGACTGTAGCACAAGCTGGCAAGCTACATCTTGTCGTGTTGAATCGAGTCTCTAATTAAAGCTTCTTGCACGCCCATAAAAGACCCAACATTTAAAGAGCAGTGTGAGGTAAAGCAAGCCTGTGGGCTGATGAAGAAAGGGGTTCTTCATCAAGCTAAGAAAATTTGATTAAAGGCCAAGTAAAGCAGTAACACCTGAATTTGTGGCTAAATATTTTAGACATTGCTCAAGCACAACCATATCATGTTAACTAATGCACAGAAGGTGTGGGGCTGAAGACGGGTAATCCGTTGTCAGCAGCCTCCAGGGAAGCCCCGCAGATGAGTAAGTGACATGTGGATGGTATTATGGGTTTACCTAGGAAGAGAACTGAAGAGACTTCATTTAAATCACTTTATAATTTTGACTCACTTCAGTGTTTTGTTTTGGTCAGAATGTGAGTTACTGGCAGCAGCATGAACACCCCATTTTCATTCATTCTTTCTTTTTTTTCCTTAAGATTTATTATGTATACAGGATTCTGCCTGCATGTACACCTGTACATCAGAAGAGGGCACCAGATCTCATTATAGATGGTTTTGAGTCACCATGTGGTTGCTGAGAATTGAACTTAGGACCTTTGGAAGGGCAGCCAGTGCTCTCAACCTCTGAGCCATCTCTCCAGCTGGAACACCCCATTTTCAAGGGCTTACGTGCTGTGGCCACTGTCATGCGTTGCCCTTTAGGGTCCAAGCTTGACCATTGGACTTCCCTTGGGAGGCCATTAGAGTGATGCTTCTTCTCCTTTGTTGGCCACAGTGACAGCTCCCAGAGGCCAAAGGTCGTGGTCTTTCAGCAAAAGAGCAAGTTGTGCAAGTCCTACTTAGAAGCTCTTGCTCAATGTGTGTCTAAAGTAGAATTTCCCTGGCAGGGCTGCCGAGGTGGCTCAGCAGCTGGGGTGCCTGCTGCCAGGATTACTGACCAGGGCTCTAGCCTAGTGCCCATGTGGTGGAGGGACAGAGGGACAGAGCTATCTCTCCTGTAAGTTGTTCTCTGACTCTACATGGAAGTTGTGACACACACACACACACACACACACACACACACACACACACGAAAAGAAAAGAAAGACAGAAAAAAAGAAACAGAAGGAAAAACCTTCCATGTCTAAATGACACTGCCCTTTCATGATCTTGAGTCAGAGTGATGGCAGGAGGGGCCTGGAGGAGCAAAGGCCAGTCTGGAGACTTTCCCGTTCGTACCACTGCCCAGTGCTAAAGCATTAGATTAACTGAGAGTGCAAGTCCACCTTTCTTCGGATGAGCTTGTTATGACCGGAGCACCCCTTCCCGTTCGCCCTGCTTCCCAGCCATCATCAGGCACGCACAGTGGCTTCTGGGATGGAGAAACAAAGCAAAAAGACTTGCTGTTTCCTCATCCACGGAGATGCTGCAGCCCTTCAGATTACTTGGTGCAGTCAGTTGAGCCAGGCCTGGACATGAGAGAAGCTCATTTTGCTGTGTCTTTCTTTGCTGGAGACCTTCTTAAGGGGTAAGGGAACACAGAAGCAAAAGCAGGCGAGAGAGAGCTGGCACCTGGCTTCTTGGCACTCCCTTGCAGGCACTCTGGAGGACCAGCCCTCATGGCTCAGCACCCTTTCAGCAGTGAGAGCTGGGAGTCCCCTCTCTCTCGTCCTGCCCCCACTAAGGTCAGATCCTCAGCCATCTTGGAGCAGACCAGGAACAGCCAAGTTATTTCCTGACGTGTACTTCAAATCAAGGCCTGATGTGTACTGTTTTGGAGGCTGCCTGCCTGTTGCCAGTGTCTTCTGCTGCCTCTGGAGGGAAGCCTGCAGTCAGGTGCTGGGCTTGGTTCCTTTCTGTTCAAGTAATAATAACATCCACAGAAAATGTTCAGATGGATTCCCAGAGAGAAGAGACAGTAAAGGAAAATATATATGTGCTATGCGTATGCATGTTTGTGCATATGTGTATTCGTTTTGCTGTCTCTCATAGCTTGGGGTGAACCATTTAGGGAGAAGGGCCTGTGTCTCCTGGCCTGCTCTCAGATACCCTAGGAAGGCTGGGGCTGGCGCGGCTAAGCCCTGCCGCTGTCCATCGTCCTGCCGCTCTCTCCTCTGACATTCCTGCTCTCCTTCGCTCGGGCGGGGCCGCGACGCCCTCCAGCAGTCCCGGCGCCAGCCTGCAGGTGCGCCCGGCCAGCCCCGCCCCGCCCCGCCCCGCCCCGCCCGCGCCAGGCCCCGCCCCCACAGAGACCCCACCCCATCGCTTTCGTCACGGTGACGTCAGGCCGGCGCAGGCGCAGCGCGGCCGCACCCCCCGGCCGCCCGCTCGGTATTATGATTAGCGCTGGGTGCGGGGTTCCGGCGGCCGGGAGGGAGTTGTCGACGCCGCGGCCGCTGCGGACGGACGCCCGCCTGCCGGCTGAGGTAGGGCGAGCGCGGCGCGCCGGGCGGGAGCGTGGGCCGGGCCCGCGCTGCTCCCCGGCGGCCGCCTCAGCGGGGCTGGGCGGGCGCCGCCGCGGGCGGAAAGTAAGTT
>NW_026586383.1:10803403-10829789 GCF_907164565.1 Psammomys obesus
GCCCTTGCGGCAGTCGGGGATTGCGGCAGCGCGGGAGCCGTCGCCGCGCCCGCGGCGGGCCTCAGTTTCCCCGCGGGCCGCGGGGTCCCGCCGCCGGGCTGGGCCGCCGCCGCCGGGTGTGAGCGCGGGGACGCGGCTGTCCTGGGGAAGGGCGCCGGGCCGCGGAAGGGGCAGCCGTCGGCTCCCCGGGGGCCGTAGCGGTGCTTTCTCGGGGTGGGAGCCGCCGTTCTTCCCCGTAGACGTCGCCTGTTGATTTCTTTCCGGACCATTTACATAAAAACACACCTCGCCGCCCGTTGCCCGCGGCGTCCCTGTACGCCTGGGCTTCCTTGACTGGTATTGACGGAGGCTCAGCTCAGCCTGGGAGCGTCGCCCTGAGTTCAGGTCATGGACGCCTGAAGGAGGCTTTAGCTCCGGGCTCCTGAAGAAGTCAGAGGATGGAGGGCCTCTGGGCTGTCAGGCGTCCTCCTTCCCCTTCTTTGTAAATGAGCGTGTTCTCCAAGTCTTAGGCGCCCTGAGGGAGCCACCGCAGTGCCTGACGTTTTGTCAGGGTTGAGGTGAAGTAAGTAATGGAACCCGCACGTGTGAAGCTTTCTGCCGAGTTTCCACCAGATTCCAGTCCAACATCAAAAGGCTCAGGTTGGATTCTTCGCAGGGTTTGGGACACACTGTCCCAAGTCGGTCCTTAACTTATCACAGTTGGTATCTGCTCAGGTTGTCAGGGATTATGTAATCAGTTTGTTAATTTCTGATCTTGTTACAGAGCTTTTCAGATTTATAAGACCATTGCGTTCAGGAAATCTGTCTTCAACGTCTGCTTAAATATCTCTCTTGGAATTGGGTTCTTGAAGAAGAATGTTCTGTACGTGTGGTGATTGAAACGTACTAATTAGACAAGTTTCTTTGAAAGAACACCAAATACATGGCATTCTTCTATTTGACTGTCTGTGTGAAATTGTCCCATTTTACAGACGTAGGAATGAAAGAAATTACATGACATTCCCAAGGTCACATATTGAAGCTTGGTGAAAAATCAAAAGCACAGCCCAGCACTAACTTAATGGTCCCACCTTCAAGACTTTCTGATCAGAAACTTTACTACCACTTTTTGATTTTTAAAATTTTGTGCAGTCATTTATTTTACTTTATACAAAATTTTCTTTTATCCCTTTATGCCCTTCTGATTAAATGTTAATAACTGATTGCAGTATGATACATTAAAGTATTTCTCAACCTTCCAGTGCTGTGACCTATACAGTTCCTCACATTGTGCTGACCCCAACCATAAAGTTGTATTCATTGCTGCTTCCTAACTATAATTTTGCTACTGCTATGAGTCGCAATGTAAATATCTATTTTCCGGTGTTCTTAGGTGGCCCCTGTGAAAGGGTCATTCAACCACAAAGGGGTCACAACTCATAGGTTGAGAACCGTTGGTTTAGAATACCCAAGAACTTTTATAGAACAGACATACATAGGTCTTTATATGGTGATGATGTAACTTAGTCACATAATCCTAAAAGGAAGCCTTGTAAGTGTCTGAATTGAAGGACATTTGTGCTGTTTTTACTGGACAGTCCACTCTTCTGTGAGGATGCTTCCCTCATGTTGAAAGTGAAACTAAGAAAAAGTTTATCGGGGATACTGAGCAGTTATGGTCCTAGGCACCAAATAAGACACAATTTCTGTTCTCTCATACCTTCCTGAGCACCTGTTCAATAGCTGTTATGGCTGTTGAGGATGAAAAAGGATGTGCAGGTGAATTTCCTACACAGCCTGAATTTTCTGACGTTAACACATAGGTGAGAGATACTAAAAGCCTAGTTTGGTGGCATCTCAGCTACAAGGTAGAGTTTTTAGCTGAAACATTTTTTGTAAAAAAAAAAAAGTAATTTCAGCACTAAGTAACCCCAGTGCTTGAGAGTCAGAGGTAGGAAGGAGCAAAGTTCAAGTCCAGCCTAAGCTGCATAGTAAGAACAAAAGCCTGTGTGAAAGCACACACATGTAACCCCAGCACTTTAGAGGCGGAGGTAGGAGGCTTATGAGTTGGAGGCTGGCCTGACTTTCATAGCAGGTGAGACTATAGTGAGACCTTCCTCAAAATACAGCAAAACCCTACTGTTGAGGGTGCAGGCACACCCCAAGCTGTGCGGACAAAAATCTTAGATCTTCTTGGATAGAAAGGCTGAGTGGATTTGGGAGGACAAATGTAACCTTATTCCTGTATTCCTGAAGTGTCCATCTGTTTGGAGGCCCTGGGGTAGAGGGTAGCAGAGGAGAGAGAGCAGAAACCAGGCTTCTGATGTTAGGTGCTTGGAAGCTAGTTTACCTTGGTGTTCCGCAGAAGGATTGCTTTCTGACAGGAATAGAGACAGCTGCTGGGGCAGGAGGCAGCGAGCAGTAGGGGGTACCTCTCGCAAGCGGAGCCAGTCTCAAAGGCAGGGAATTGAGGGAGGATGAGGTCAGCGCAGAGAGAACTAAGTGGAAGGCTGTTGATGTAGATGCAGCACAGCTGCACGTTCTGTAAAGAAAGCATTTGTAAAGGAAGGAGGCCATGGCACCAACTTTGGGATGTGTTGGCTTTCTGTTGTGGTTTGGGAAAAGCCACACTGTCTAGTCCATGGGTCCAGTGGCCTGGGAGCACCCACTGAAGTGTGGTTTGCTTGGGGTGGGCTGGGTCTGACCTGCGTCATTTTCATAATCGTTTCCCATCTGCTCTCCTCCTGCATGTCTGTTTTAGGTTGTGATCGTTCACCCCTTGGGTAACCATTTCTTGCCATTGGTAGGAGAGGCTGTCTTCCCTGAGCACTCATCTCTCATCGTCACTTCAAGAGCCTCCGGAGAATTGCCCTCGGCACCTCCACGATTTGGCCCGTGCTCAGCAAGGCTCTTTGTGTGAATCAGGTCTCTGTCCTTTTCGCATGCTGAGATCCCCAGTCTGCTGCTGATAGCAACTCTGTGACAGGGCCTGGTCCTCCCGGGGCGTGATGCTTTCATTGTTTTCTGGAGTCCAAGGGCCCGTCTATACATTTCTGTTTACCTCTCAGTGGCAGACTGGCCTGCACCGTTTACTGTTGGGTGAAGTCAGTATTCCAGAAGCGTTGACTACACATGGTAACTGGTCAAATCACAGCCTCAGTGGCCTGAATACTCAGCTGCTGGCATGGTTACTTTCTCAGCAACTTCCTGAAGGCTGATGGGCTTTGAGTTTGAATCCTCAGGTGGTAGTCTTGCCTGATACGGTATGTGCACCCAAGAAGTGTCTTCATCAATTGAAATGACTCTTATAAGCTGATTTATGGAAAACATGCTATTTTAATAAGCTGGGCTGGATTTTACTTGCTTTCAGTCACAGTTTTGGAGCTAGAAGGAAATCTTCCACTTCACCAGCATACCTAGAGCTGTCCTCCATTCCCAGTCTGACGTTGCACTTCCAGCTCTCGGGCTCCTCATTCTCCAGGTGTCTCTGCCTTGCCTGGGCACTGTGTTCTTGGATTCTGCCTCTACAGCTAGTGTTTTCTACTTCATCCTCACCATCGCCTTCCCGATCCTGACTGCCCTCAGTTCTGTGCAATTTCCAGTGTCTCCTTAGCTGTCTCCCAGCTCAGTTTTGCCCTTCCAGTCAGGTCATTTTGCAGCTGGAAGATCATTTCTGCAGCCATCATTTGATTGCTGTCTCTTTACCTGAGACCCTTTTGGCAGCTCATATCTGTTTCTGTTTCTTCATTTAATAAAATGTGCCAGTGTGTTTTGGGTAGAGGCTATACCTAACAGTTACTATTTGTCTAGATACTGTACCTGGGTAACAGTATAAAACAGACATGATTTGTACAACTGAACTTACCTAACCAGTGGGCATGCAGATTAGTGGCTGCATGGTCACACAGATCCTGACGCAGTGTGATGACGCTAATGGTATAGGTGTTGTGCTGTGTGTGACGCAGATGGCGACAGGGCCGGGAACCGTCAGGATGGCGGCTTTGAAGCTGTGTGCTGAAGCTGGAGTCAGGGCTGGCCAGGCCTGAGAGAAAGATACTTTGGATCTGTGTTGCACTTGTGACACTGTCCTATCACAGTGCACTCTCTCTGGTGTCTTTCCTGGAAAGCCTCTTTCCTACAGCATGGTTTCAGTTTGTAGCTCAAGCACATCCAGAGATTTCTCTGGGATGCCTTCTGTGAAACCCCAGGTCAGATTTAATGGGAAGACCACCTCTTTTTTAATGTCTGCCCCTGCAGGACATTGTAAACATCTGAGGCAGATCTTCCTGGTTGGTCTGGTGGGAGGTGTTTAGGCCTGATGTGGGAGAATAACAGGGTTAGGGACTAACCTTGCAGTCTTGCTTAGCCCTGGAGTCTCTGGGAAGAAGGCTGAAAAGCTGGAGGGGCCCCTTGGGTAGCTTTGGTCCCTCCCACACTGACTTAGGGTGTTATTTGTCAAGCTGTTCCAGCGGTGACTGCTGTGTGACAGTCTGTTGAGGGAAGCTGCGTGGCTTCTCAGGCCCTAGGGCCATTCCCACTGCTCTGCCTTTTGGTTCTGTGTTGTTGCTGAGTAAAAGAGTTCTGGCCACTCCTAAGGTGGACCTGTGGAGATAGGAGAGGAGCTTACCAGGGGACACTGAAAAAATGGAACCTAAACCCACGGCGTGCTCCTGCTCCGTGTGCCCTTGTGTTGTCTTTCACTCTGGGTTTTATAGCTGGAGGAAAGGTTGGAGGGTCTGTGAAACTTGGTTCACTGTTTAACCCTGGTTCTGGGCTGGGGAGAGTGTAGGACAGTAAGGCTTGTCTGTGAAAGTTCATTTGGGTCTAGGACAGTGTGCTTATGGATAAGTGTCATGAAATGTGTTACTAGAGAATGTGGGTCTCTGAGGATGATGTACAACACTGAGGAAGAGAGAGACTGGATTTTAAAGTTAGTGTTCCGAGTTACCTAATTCTCTGTGGGCTAAATAGTTTTCTGTTGGCATAAAGGAGTATGATAGTGCTAGAAAGATGTGAATGGCAGTGTTTAGTCTGGTTTCAGGGGCTGGTTTATTCCCTTACTTGATGAATATTACCGATCCCTTTAGGAAGGAAACTGCTTTTTTTTAAACAAATGGAAAAAATGTTTGCAAAATACATTAAATTTGCACTTTGAAAAGGGATAAACTTTTAAGAAGTAACTGGAACTTGCCTGAATTTTTCTTGACCTGCGTCCTTGGCTGGGTTTGGGAAGCGTCTTCTGTCCACAGACGGTGTACAAGCAGTGGTAGGATGCTCTTCTCAAGTTGTCCAGTGTTAGTTGACTGCTGGTGGCCCGAGCCTGTGTGTGGTTGCTTGCCCATAAGTTCCTGCCCTAACGTAAACACAGACTCACTTCTCAGTGATGCTCAGCGGGTGAGCAGTGCTGCAGCCGCGCGTCCTTCTGTCCCAGGAACCAGCTCTTCCACAGCATGTCAGGAGGGGGCCAGAGGTGCCCAGAGGTGTGCAGGGCTCTACTGTAGCGCTTTGGTTTCTCTACAGATTAGTGAGGCCTGGGTAGAACAGAAGCACTGCATTATTTTAGGAAAATTTCCTACTCCTGGGTGGGAAGGAGGCAGAGGGAATCCTTCACCTACCTCTGTCCCTGCTGTCTTATTTCTCAGTAAATGGCCAGTGTGAGGTTTTAATAATACAGCAAATGTAAAAAGAACCGTATGTACACAGATTTCCAGTAATTCTGGTTCCTCTTTTTAATTGTTTAAATGGTTTGTGTTTGTGTACAGCACATGTGTGCTAGTGCTTATGCATGTGTGTAGGCCAGAGTACAGCTTGTAGGAGTTGGTTTTCTCTCTCCGTCATTGGTACCTGACAGGTGGACTCACATGGTCAGGCTTGATGGCAGGTGCCTGCCTGCTGGGGCACGGGTTTGCTCCTTGCCTTACCGCATCAAGCCACTTCCAAACAAACTGGAATTCACAAGAGCAGTTTGTTACAGTAAGAAACATTTTTAAATTTGAAACAAGATGACAAGGAATCCCTGGTTTTGCCTTAAAATTCTCTTCTGTCTTCACTGAATGAGGTAACTGAGTAGGGAACTGTCTATGGGTGTGAGGAACTTTTGAAATTAGTTTGAAATCTCTGCTCCCTCAGGCCTTGTTTCTTAAGAGCACAAATATAGAGCTTCAACAGTGTATTTCAAGGAAGTTGGTCTATTTCATAGATTTCCTAGTACAAAGGTACATTGAGTGAATAATTATATACAGAAAATAAACATTTTAGTCATTTTTTTCCTCTGGCTATAAACGCAGTACACAATCACTAATAAATTCTAAGAACAGGAAATCATAAAGAGGGAAAATATATTCCTACTGGTTTAGTGTTTTAGATTTTGACAGTATATACATTCAAACAAAGTCCATAGTTTTGTTTTGTTTTTTAATGGGATGACGTACTGAGACCTAGTGGTAGATTTTGTGTGGGTCTATGCATGTGGGGGCTAGAGGGCAGCCTTGGGTGCGCGCCAGTTAGACTAGGCTTGGCTGGCCAGGAGGCCCCAGTGCCCTGCTTGGTTCTACATGCCTGTTGCTGGGATTTCGAGTGTGTGCAGCCACACCTGTCTTTCCACGGATTTTGGTCACTGCTGATGTTTCTGTGAGCTCTCTCTGTAGCCTCTGACTCTTTCTACTTACTGTTGTACAGCATAATGTTAATACTGGGTAGACGTATTTCTGTATTATGGATGTTTGTGTTATATCCGAGTTTTGACATATTTAAATATTATTGAACATTATTGAATGTAAAAATATTTGTATTCATCTTTATTTTAGACATATTTAACAAGGTAGATGCTCCTTATCTGAAATGCTTGGGGCTATAACTATGTTTTGGAGTTTGCTATGTGTGTGTATTTTTAGAACATTGCATAAATCTCATATCTGAGGTCCAACTCTAAACTTGAAAGTACGCACAACGTATGTTCCATGCACAATTTAGACACATAGCATCAAGGTAGGTTGCATAATACTTGTTTGTTGGTTTGTGAAAGTTTGTCTCTCCTGTGGTCAGGAGATGATTTGGGAGCATTTCAGGTGGGGCTTAGGATGTCCAACCTGTGGTACATACACTGAAACTGTTGTTCACAGAGTTAGCATTCAGCCCCACCCCTTAAAATGTTAGTGACCATTCATTCATTCATTCATTCATTTATTATTTTATTTATTTAAAACAGAGATTTATATATTTATTTTATGAATGCTCTGTTTCCATGCATACCAGAAGAGGGAATCAGATTTCATTACAAATGGTTGTGAGCCACCATGTGGTTGCTGGGACTAGAACTCAGGACCTTTGGAAGAGCAGTCAGTGCTTTTAACCACTGAGCCATCTCTTCAGCCCTTTAGTGATTCTTTTAAGTCATAGTCAGCCAATGCTTTTAGTTTGTGGATGAGTTTTCTTTTTCTGTTCCAGTATTTTTATAATGGCCATCTTCATCCCAAATCAGGGAAAGAAGGGGCAGTTAAAGATGAATTTGACAGAGCTGTACAGGCTTTAAAGGAGAGGAGGTTTAGCTACTGTGTTTTCATGACTTCCCGTCCACAGTCTGTGTCCTGGGAGAAGTGTGTCATGGTGGATTGGCTTTTTTGCTTTGCAGCCATTTCCACATGTGAGCTTTTGCTTAAGTCAAGATTTGTTACCAGCTCTTTCACTCACCTCAGGTGGAAGTGATGGCAGGCTTAGCCAAGAGGCCGATTCTGCTCAGGTGTTTGACTTTCACCTGTGTGTGGCTCTCAGGTTTGTGACTTGGTGTCAGCGTCCCTGCACGGGTCCCGGCTCTCCCCTGTCCGGTGTGCTCAGCATTATTGGGATTGGCCTGTCCCCTCTGTGTGTTCCAGTTCCAACTTGATCTGTTCAGACAAGACAAAGATTCCTTAATCTGGCAGTCTGGGTATTGATCTGCACTGACCACACAGTGCCTTGAGAGAATGAAGTAGACCTCTGAACTGGCATTGTTGTCCTGTGGAGTCCCTTAGTGTTGCCTACTTGCAAGGAAATTAGAACATGATGACAAGTTTGTTGGTTTCCTCCTTGTTCAGGTCTTGTGAGGCAGCCGTGTTGTTGAGCTGTTATGAGTGAAGCTTCTCTGTCATTCTGAAAAGACATAATCTTAGAGTGGATCTCCTGGTCTTCTTAAGAGTCTGTCTGCCCTCTCTTCTGAGGTGTTCCCTGAGCCTTAAGTGTAGGAGCTGTGTTGCAGATGTGTCCATTGGGGCTGTGCACCCCGAGGTCTATTGCTCTCTGCAATTTGACCAATTGTGGTTTTCTGTAATGGTCTCTGAAATCTCACAGGGCCCACCCTAGGCGGAGAACTGCAGTCAGCTAAGGAACACTGAGACAGTGGCCAGGAGGACTCACCTGCTCAGCAAGGAGACCCTATTTGGATGGCCAGTACCAAGAGATCAGTCCCATACACACCCTATACACACAAGTACGCCGAATGAACTCACACCTATGTGTTCATGTGTGTGTATGTGCACATTCACACATGTGACAGAGAAAGAGAGTCATGGATTTGAAAGGGAGTCGTGGGGAGGAAAGAAAAAGAGAAAATGATAAAATGTATTTTAATGAAAACAAACAAGAAAACTTAGAACATATGAGGAGGCATTGCCTTCCTTTGCACAGGCCTGAGATTTGCAGGTTTAGTTTTACCTGTTGGGACATGTCCAACAGGAGTTATTGGCTTACCTCTTTTTTTTTTTCTTTTTAAGATTTATTTATGTACTATGTATACAGTGTTCTTCTGCATGTACATCTGCATGCCAAAAGGGGGAACCAGATCTCATTATAGATGTTGTTGTGAGTCACCATGTGGGTGCTGGGAACTGAACTCAGGACCTCTGGAAGTGCAGCCAGTGCTCTTAGCCTCTGAGCCATGTCTCCAGTCCATGCAAAGAGCGCAGCCTGATGAAGTTGTAAACCCACAGTACTCTTCAACCCCCCCCCCCTCTAGTTCTTGTATAACGTAGGGCCTGTGGGCCTGTGTGGGTTTTAGTCTCTGTATCACCCCTGGAGGAGGATGCACACCCTCAGAGAACTGGACTGTGCTTGTCCTGTGGAGTGTGTGGCCGGGCTCACTGCCTTGATCTCAAGCCCTGAGATTACTGAGGGTCTGTATGGACTTCGAGGTCCCTGTGTTACTTTAGTTGATAAGGTTTGCTGATAGTCACTGAGTGTTGGCTGCACGGTTAACTTTAGTTGGCTCTTGATAGGTCTGTGTTTTAGTCTGCTTGTTCCCATGAGTAAGGATTATGATTTTCATTTTTGTGAAAAACAGAAAGTACCAGCTAGTTTCTATGGGAAAGGTTCAATTCGGTGTTAGATTAGCTGAAAAAACAGCTTTTGGTTGTCTGTAGAAGGTGAAGAACTCTGGCCTCATTTGTTTTTTCTTGGGGTTTTCCTGATAGTACTGCTGAGAGATTTTGTGTGTTGGAATATCAATTGTCTCACTTGAGGGAATGTGAAAGGCTTGGGGTAGCTTGGTTTTTGTACAAGCCTGTTTTGTTTGATTTCTCGGCAAGCTGTGAGTTTTTCAGAGCTGTGTGCAGTGACATCTTTGATCACTTCCGGGGAAGAAGAGCTGCAGGAGACATGTTTGTCACACAGACCCCCGCAGCAGTGGGGTGCCAACAGAAAGCTCGGAGTGAGCTTCAGTTTCAGCAGGGGTAAGCGGTGGCGGCCAGGCTGACAGGGTTAGCCGCGGCTGCTTCTCCAGCTGTTTGAGCAGCTTGCAAAGTGTGTCGGGCCACCCCCACTTCCTTCCTCTTCTCCAGCCACACCTCCATACACAGTAGTTTCTGCTGCCGGAGCTGGAGAAGAGCAGTGTGTTCTTGTCACACCTACCAGGACTTGTTTCTCAACAGCAGTTTCCATATTCCGAGCACCGCTGCTTAGTCAGCCTTCTTCCTTTAGGTCTGCCTAGTATGTGCATGTGTGAGCATGTGCCACACATGCAGGCTGCTCTAAAGTGACTGCTCAGAAGGGTGTCGGCGCGGTTATGCAGGGTTAGAAACACTGATTCTGGAGAGCTTCTCATGAGAAAATGTTCATTCTGCAAAGACAGGAAAAAGTGATCACAGCACGTGGGGTGTCAGCGTTGTAGGAGGGAGTTCAGGCGTGGACTCCTCCTCCAAGATGGACGGCAGGTGGGTGTTTCCTTCCTGCACCCCCCTCTTTGCCAGCCTGTACAGTCAGCTGAACTTGTTCTGAAACTGGACAGATACTTTTGTAATTGGAACCGCAGGACTGGCAGAAGCCACGTGGGTGGGAGACCGCCAAGCTAAGAGTGCTGGTGCTGCTGCCGCTCTCCTGTGCGCCTGAGCTTAAAGCTCCCAGCTCTGCGCCTCACAGGCTTGCTGTGCACGTGTTGCTTGAGATGGCATGGCTGGTGCGGCCCTGTAGTCTTGGCATGTGGGAAGCTGAGGCAGGAGGATGGGCTGCATGTGGAGGCTGGGGAAGCAAATACTTAGATTGTTTTTAAAGACACTTTATTGAAAATCAGATTTTCAGCCAGACAGTGGTGGTACGTGCCTCTAATCCCAGCATTCAGGAGGTAGGTGATCTCTTGAGTTCAAGGCCAGCCTGGTCTACAGAGTGAGTTCTAGGACAGCCAGGGCTACATAGATCCTGTCTTGAAAAAAAAAAAAAAAAGGAAAAGAAAGAAAAAAGAAAATCAGATTTTAGTGTTGGGTTAGAGATGTCATTTTTTTGGATCTCCAGATCTGACAGCTGGTTTCAGTTTGGTGTATTAGGAAACAAGAGAAGGCACTGGTTCAGTGAGCTGCCGTGCAGCAGGCGAGCAGCCTGATGGGAGCAGCAGGGCTGCTGCGGCGCAGACGGGGTGGTCAGCATGCTAACTGTTGTAGTTGTACAGCTTCTTTGGTCTTCACAGTCCTTAAAGATTTACTTTTTTGTCTTTAAGTGTGTGTGGACGCACATGTGTGAATGTAGGTGCCACAGAGCTTCAATGGTTTCAGAGTTGCAGGTGTTCGTGAGCTGTTGGGGACTGAGCTTCGGTCCTCTGAAAGAGCAGTAAGAGCTCTTTACTGCCGAGCCACCTCTCCGGCTCCCTTCACGGCCTTTACAGTTTGTGTGTTTGAATGAGTTTGGCTTAGGGATGAAATATGGTTGTGTTTTAGAAAAGGCAGGGTGGCCTCACACTGTCTTGCTCTGCCCTCCTCTGCCTTCTGAGGGTGGGCTCACCGGCAGGGCTGTGTTCTGTGCCGACATTGTCTCCTGAGGGAACTAACTGTATGGGAAGGTCAGGTAAGTTGGTGAGGCCTGTGACTTGCGACTAGCCCTGACCACCATGCTGCCTTGCTGCAGAGACTATGAATGGCTGCTGGGGGGAGAAGCAGGCCAGGCCAGTGGAAGGAGCTGCTGTGTCCCACTGGGGGCTGAAGGGGCAGTCAGGCTGAGGTCTGCCCGTCAGTGAGCCGGGAACCAGCCACCGTGAAGTGCTCTTTGCTCCCACTGCAGAGCTGGCTTCCTTTTACATCCAGATGTTGTCCTTCCTGTCTGCTTTCTCTCACGTGTTCCTGAACCTGGGCTCACTGATTGCTCAGACACTGGATCTTTAGCATGGGGTGTGAGTAGCTTTGACCTACCAGGATTATCCAGGCCTTTCAGGTCTCTGTGTCGTGTTTCAGGTTTGTGAAGAGCCCATCCACCCCCTTTGGAAAGGACCGTCACTACGCAAGAACTGGCAGCAATGCAGCTGCTTTGCTCACAGTGACAGTTTTGTTTACTGTCTGGTGGCAGACATGAAGGTGTTTTGTGTGCTGCCTGTCTCTGGCACCACAGTGCATTTCTGCCTTGCTTAGGAGAGGAGTGTCTCTGCTGATTCCTCTCCTCAGCTGCTGTCACGGGAGCTCGCTGAGTTTGTCCAGGCGCTCCTGGGTGGGATGGACTTACAGGCAGAGCAGGATCCTGGCCAGAGGTGCATCAGACAAGTCGAGCTTCATTTTGCCTACCGTGCAGTGCACAGTCAGGATTCAGCGATGCAGGGCAGGGCTGTTTCCAGGAGCTCGTTAGACAGTGGAGGTGTTCTTGCTGTCCATTGCCATGATTTCTTCAAAGCTGTGATTCAGGCTGAGGCTGGGCTTAGTGGCGGAGAACTTGCTTAGCGTGAGCAAAGGGAAAGAGGAATAGTAATTACTAGAGGAAGAAACAGAATTGGAGGAGACAGGGTCAGCAAGGACAGAGCTGCCGTTTTCAGGTTTGTCCTTCCTAGAATATACAGTTTTACTTTAAGCAGAATTGAAACAAGTAGAATACACTGAAATCATTTTGTGCATTTCCCTTTAGGAGAAAGAAGCAGCTAACATAGTGGTAAGAGTGATTTGGTGTGTATTTGTAAGGTATGTGGAGTCTGCACAGAGCCCCCTGCAGCTCTCTCTCACAGCCACCACTCAATATTAGCATGAGGCCTGGTGGGCCAGAGGCACTGAGCTCCCTGAGGTCAAATAACAATGTATATATTGTGTGTCTCTGTATATGCTCACTGTATGGGTGTGCGGAGGCCAAAGGTTATCATTAGTGTCTTCCTTGATCATGCTCCAGCTGATCCTCCCAGATTTAAACATTTATTTATTTACTCTCTCTCTCTCTCTCCTCCCTCCCTTCTCTCTCTGTATGTGTACACATACATACATTCCTGTCTCTTTGAAGGTCAGAGGGCAATTTCTGGGAGTCTGTTTTCTATGTTTATCACGTGGGCTCTAAAGATAGTGCTCAGGTTGTCAAGCAAGGACCTTTACCCCCCTAAGCCATCTCACTGGCCCTCTCCACCTTATTTTTTTGAGAAGTCTCTAACGGAACCTGAAGCTCAGTGATTTGGCTAGGATGGCTGGTTAGCCAGTGAGCGTGAGATCAGGCCATCTGTCGTTGTGGCCTGTCCAGTGTGTCGTGTCACACCTCAGGCTCCCCAGCTTTTGCATGCTGAGGTTAAAAGTATGGGACTGGGGATCGTACTCATGTCATTCTGCTCGTGTGGCAAGTGTTTTACCCCCTGAGCATTTTCTCGGTCCGCAAGTTTAACTTTTAAAATCCTCAGATTCTTTTATCTAATCTGATCTATTTGTTACTTTCCAGCAGTGCATCTAAACAAAAATATAAAGAAAAAGAATAAAGATGAAAAAATGTGTAGGCAGTCCCAGGAAGTCAGTTTTGAACATGAAAGCTGAATTTGAAAAAAGAAAACGCAGCAGACACTAGACAGGCCGGGACAGCTGACTGTACAGAGTTAATTGACGCAGACAGTCCCTGGCCTGATCTACATGCGGGAAAGTTTCTTTGGGAGGCCCGCTGTCCAGATACAGAAGCACATTTCAATTTAGACTTCTCTGTTTATGCTGGTTGTTGAAATTATTAGCTCAGGTGAACTAGGAGAATACAGAATACAGAAGAGGCTGGCTCTTTTTTCTAACACTTTTATTACATATTAGTTTCTTTAAAAAAAAAAAAAAAGGCTGAGATCCGATGCCCTCTTCTGGCATGCAGGTGTACATACAGACAGAGCACTCTTACACATAGTCTATATAAATAAAAAGATTTTATTTTGTGAGTGTGTGTGTATGTGTGTGTGTGTGTGTGTTTGTCTGTGTCTGTGCTCCTGGGTACAGGACCCCATGAAGTCCAGAGGAGGGTGTCAGATACCTTGGAACTGGAATTAACGTTGGTTTGGGGATTGGAACCCTGGAGCTGTGTGAGAGCAGGAAGCGCTTTGCTGAGCCGTTTCTCAAGCTTCTGTCCTGGTTTACTCACTAACAGTCGTTAGAAATGGACTGATTCTGTTTCGGCTCTGAAGTGGGCTTATAGAGAACCAGCTGAACAGCTGAACTGGCTGTCTTGAATGCTCGGGCAGGTGTTGGCTGCCCTGCAGGAGAGTCAGCTCCTCCTCGCCCTAGCCCTGCAGTCTAGGCCAGCCTACTTCACATTTCTGTGCCTCAGATGGGGTGAGGAGCCCCTGACTCAAGGTAGTTGTAAAATTGGAAAGTGTAAAGTTTGATATGTGGCTGGTGTGCAGTGCTCATTGAGAATAGCAGTTCCCACATGACACACCGTGGCTTCTAAAACACAGAGCACGTTAGTGAGCATGCTATCGTTGGCCTGTCTGAGTTTGTCGTGTGTGGCTTTGAGGTGGCCTCAGTGATGTAGTTTTCAGTGACGGTAATAGCATAGTGAGAAGGCATCTCTTCCAGAATTGCATTGCCTCTGTATTCTGTCCCAGGTGTGACGTTTGTGCAGTGGTCAGACCTGCCAAGAGTGGCTCAGTGAGGAGCTTGCCTAACGCTGGACCAGCGCTTGGTCTCCAGTGTGGGCTGTGAGGTCTGCCGTGCACTGAATTCCAGGGTCATTTCCGCCTGTCATTGAATGCACAGTCCCCGTGGCTTTAAAATGAACTGGTCTGAGCTCAGGAGCCTAGGACACAGCCTTGCTTCTGTGGCAGGGTTTCAGATAGTGCGGGCTCGTCTTCTGATCTTTAAAATGGCGTGCTATTGCTCTGATGTGGCACAGCCCTAGTGAGCCTAAGTTTCAGTTCAAGGTTGTGCGCACCTCCATCATTAGACAGCACAAGTAGTGCGCCTGCTTTTATAGGACGAAGCTGCAGACATGAAAGAAGGCTTCGCCAAAGTAGTGGGGGTGTGAGAGTGCATATTGGTGTGCACATAAGTGTGTCTATGACTTGTCTGGGAGGGTAGCATGCTCTTCAGTTCCTCAGTGGATCCTGGTACTCATTTCTAAAGCATTTGTTCAGTTTGTGGATTTAAAGTGATATTTTAATTTATATAAATTTATATATTTGTTTTTTTCTGAGTCAAGGTCATTTATAAAAACATTTCTATATTAGAATATATTATAAAGATTGAAAAATTTAAGTATGATAAGAAATTTGGCCTCTAAAACAAAACACTCTTTGAGACTTAAATGGTCTGTCAGCGTGCATGTTTATGTGCTCTGGGAAAGTGAGCAGCCACGCAGTTTATGTGTGAGTTAGTGAACTTGCATCGAGTGGACACAAAGAGTGGGCTATGTCCACCTGGATTAAGTACCTGCTGTGACCAACAGCCTAATCCCTGCTGTCGTGAAGCGGAGAGTCGCTGGGTAAACATTTTGGGAAATAAGTTCCTTTGCAAATGTAATAGGACAGCTTCAATTACCCTTTTGTGTTGGTGTTGATGAAGATTTGGGGTGATGACAAAGATGGTCTTCAGGAACCTTTAGATACTCACAGATTACATGGTATCACTTGAAGATGCACAAATGTAAGGTCAGGGAAGTCTGTGTCTGAGGGGCCTTTGGACATATCCCTCTAGATATGGGTAGTCTCTGCAGGAAACGGTGCTGGGTTTCTGCCTGCGTGTTCTTCATTTTCCCTTTCTTGTGAACTCTCACCATGTTTTTAAAGACTGATGAAGTTTTACTTTTGTAAGATAGTTGTCATTTAAACGTACCTTATCAAACTTGTCAGTTTCTTATTTTTGATGTCCCTCTTTACCCAAAAATTGCTTCCAATGAGCTGCTACTTACTTAACTTCCCAACGTGTGTTTTTGTAAACTCTTGAGTATAAATAGCCTTTTAATAATGACCCTGACTTACTTTGTGTCTCCTTTGACCTAAGGCTCTCAAAATGAACTAGATGGAAAGCAAATCCACAGGTGACTGTGTCTCTTGTCTTACAGGTGTCCATTGCAGTGCTGACAATGAAGGCCTTATTTCCAGCAGAGCTGCTCATATGAGAAGACCCTCTCAAGCACTTTAAGTATCTTTCCCTTCGTCACACCAGCATGGCGGGGTTCAAGCGAGGATATGATGGGAAAATCGCTGGATTATATGATCTGGATAAAACCTTGGGTCGAGGCCATTTTGCAGTGGTTAAACTTGCTAGGCATGTCTTTACAGGTGAAAAGGTGGCAGTCAAAGTTATCGACAAGACGAAGCTCGACACTCTAGCCACTGGCCATCTTTTCCAGGAAGTACGGTGCATGAAGCTAGTGCAGCACCCCAACATCGTGCGTCTCTATGAAGTCATAGATACCCAGACCAAACTGTACCTCATTCTAGAGCTTGGAGATGGAGGAGATATGTTTGATTACATAATGAAACATGAGGAGGGTCTTAATGAAGACTTGGCCAAGAAGTACTTTGCTCAGATAGTTCATGCGATATCTTACTGCCATAAACTCCATGTGGTTCACAGAGACCTGAAACCAGAGAATGTGGTCTTTTTTGAAAAACAAGGTCTTGTGAAGTTGACAGACTTTGGCTTCAGCAACAAATTTCAGCCTGGAAAGAAGCTCACTACCAGCTGTGGGTCTCTTGCGTACTCTGCGCCGGAAATCCTGCTTGGCGATGAATACGATGCCCCTGCAGTAGGTAGGTGCCCTGCCCAGGCTCTCTGCTGGTCGTTCATTGCTTATAACAAAATAATTTCAAAGAGGATTTTGTTATACATATCTTTCTTAGGACGTTCCATTTCGGGAGTACTGTGTCCCTTGGCTGGCAGGCAGGCTGTTTCACATCGGTAAGGGAGAGCGTCTGAGAGCATCTTTAAGACAGAGGTAGTTAGAGTGTTGTTGAGGGGCCCTCTCAGGGCACTCATTGCATCTTTTTTTCTTAAAGTCTGAGTTCATTTCCTTCCTGTCTTCTTAGATTGTTTTCTGGCAGTGGCCTTGGCTGTCCCTTCCTGCAAATGACCTTTACCAATCTTGTCACACCACATTGGAGTGATAACATGAACATTACCCACAGTGTTAAGAATTAGAAATTGGACTCATGCTAGCTGTGACCTTGAAGAGTTGACGGCTCTGTTTATTTCTTCATCTGTAAAACGGATAGCTTTCCTGTGGTGTTTCGTCTGCATTTTCAGTGTGCAGAGGGAACTTTGCCCCAGCTCCAAAGAAACAAAGGACAGAATGGGAAACTACTGTGCCGCAGGCCTGTGGGGGGGGGGGGGGCAGCTGGCATTCCGGCTGTCCTTGCTTTCTCCCCAGCATGGTTCGTACTCTTGTCCAGAATTGCCTGTCTGTGGTAAAGGGCTTGCTGCCTTTCAGGATAGATCAGCTTTGTCCCATTGGGATGGTGTCATTTGTGAAGTTCTTATAAGAAGTTGTTTTCACTTAAAAGGATTTGTTGAACAGAAGGTGCTGTCAACTTTAAGTTTTATTTCACCTTAGAGAAATGTACTCTGATGCTATATGCACAGGACCTCAGACTCCGTGGACAAGAGTGTTGCTGTGTGAAGTGCGGGAGATGAGTGGTGACAACAGCATGCTGACATGATGGATTGGTGACGTCACAGTAAAAACTGTGGGGAGGTAGACTTTGTTACTCATCAGAAAATGCAGCCATGCTGACGGATAGGCGTGGCTCTAAATATATACGACAGGGTGAGCTGGATTGGAGCTGAGTGAGACACCTCCCTGCCTCCACACCTGAAGCCAAGTGTTGTGAAAAGCAGGGCCTGTTACATAATTTAGAAGACAGTTTGGCAATACCCTGGTAAAGAAAGAAGAACATACATGTGACCAAGTAGTTCTCGTGTATGTGTGTAACCCAGAGCCTTTGCCCAGCCCAAGTCACACCTCCTCAACCCTTTCAAGGAGTATGATTACATCACTGTTGAATAAATTGTTCAGTATTCTGTACTGAATTTTGTAGCTTGTTGAAAATGGAGCATGTACGTCATTGTGATGGATTTCCTCAAGTGTGGGTAAGGGTAGAAAGCAAGTTGGCAAAGAGCACATACAGTGCAGATTTTATGTATGTCTGAAGCACGGTGTGGTGGCGTGTGCTGAGGGGCGATGCCACGAAAGGGACAGTGGAGACTCTTCCCAGAAGTGGCATGTCTCTGCTCTGTCGGCACTTCTACGCTGCTGCCCAGGTATTCATTGTGCCCCCCTCTGCCCTGCATACTGCGTGCTGAAGTCTCTGAGAGTTAGACAAACGACAGAGGTGTTCGGAGAGCCTTACGACCGCAGGTGGCCACTGTGTTGGAGAAGCACGCAGGGTTTTGGGCTCATGTGTTACTTCCTTATCTTTGTTATTCGACCTTGCCTGACCCTTTGTAATGGGAATAAATACAGAATTGCTCCCACAAAGGAACCAATTGGTCTCTCTCCCTGTTAATCTGCTGTTATGCCAAAATTAGTGGCGTTTTGGCGAAATGAATGTAGGCTGACTCTGTCATTCATTGTGGTACACGGCTCCTTTGGCCTAAGCTCTGTTGTCGTTTTGTTCTTCAGGGAACCAGATTTCAGTTTCACTCATCACCTTTATTTTCTATGCAAGTTTTTCTTTTCCTGATGCTTTCTGAGTTTCCCCTCTTCTTTTATGGTGTTGTGGAAATTCCTTTAGTGTCTTCACTTTTAACACGCGCTGACCCTGTGCCGCCCGCAGTCCAGGCTCTGCCTACTTCTGTGTCGCCCCCTGCCCAGGCTCTGCCCATAAGTGTAGTTACTGTTCTTGGCTGTGTTAGTCTTCAGTTTAGTTTCCTGTTGCATTTTAAAGCTATTTACAATGAGGGGATTTGTTTTGTTTTGTTTTTAATTAAAGGGGCGTAAATGTTGCCTTTTAGCATGTTGGTTTTTAATATCTGTTTTTAGTTCATTGAAGCTAAGGAATATACCCAATTGGGTTTTGCTTTGTGAAATAATTTTGTACTTTTTTTCTCAGTGGCTTGATCATAGTAATATTTACAGTGGTGGCTTGCATGCTCCCTATATGATTAAAGTGTGTTTTGAGTCCATGAAGAGTTTTATGAGGTTGGTCATTGTGTGATGTGTTCCTTTGTAGCCTGTCTCTTCCCAGAAGAACGATAGCAGCCTCCCACCCTCATCTGTGATTCTGTTATGATCAGCTTATGCTTTGCATATGCTGTTTTTAAGCTGTGTAAAGTATGAGTTACAAGTTTAGTTCCTGTGGTGAGTATACTTTTGCTAGTAGAAAAACAACTTGCTTATATGGTTATTTCACTTCAGATCTGCTTATTCATCTGTAGTTATCTGTGTTTAGTTTGTTTTCTTTCAGTAACATATAGCTTTTATTTTTGCATCTAATCCGTGAGTCCATTTTAAGGAGGTGAATTTAGTTCGCATTATTGTTGGAATATTTGAATTTACTTGATTTTTTGTAAAAATTATTTATTTCATTATGTGCATTGGTGTTGCCTACATGCATGTCTGTGTGAGGATGTCAGAAACCCTGGAACTGGAGCTACAGGCAATTGTGAGTTGCCATGTGGGCACAGGTCCTCTGGAAGAAGAGCCAGGGCTCTTAGCCACTGAGCCATCTCTGTTACCTTAAGCGTGGCTTCACAGTAGTATAATGCAAAACTTTGGCTTCAGATCAAGTGTGTAGCTCTTTGAAGGAGGTGTGTGTGTGTGCTCTGCAGATTTCTCATGCTCAGGGCTCTGTGTTTAGTGCTGATCATGTCAAGTTGTGAGGACCATGTACCTGTGCATATTAACACTGTGCATATTAACATATAGATGGGAGAATTCTTCCTGGGTCTGTACCCTCCTGTATCCAAGTACTGGCCTTTACATGAGACTGGCCCTCAATAACCTGGCACTAGCCAGGAGCAACCTCAGGCATCGTGGTCCCTTCCTGTGGCCACTGAATGCTCAGCTCTTGTCTTCAGAATGAGGGCAAGGATGTCTGATTGCTACTCCTGACAGAGCACGCTCAGTGGGAAGGAAGAGAGAAAACTGTCACTGCTTGTAATTGACATGGTTAACTACCTGGAAAACCTCAGGAAGTCCACAGAAAACTTATGAATGACGTCAGTGCACAGGACTTAAACTTATAGAAAACACAGTTGCAGTCTGTAATAACAATGAGCCAAACACATGGAGGCCAAATTGAAAACAGTATTATTTATAATGAAATGTATAGGAGTGTGTGTGGACACATCTAACTGAAAGTGATGATGCTTGTGAGAAATCAGAGACCTGAGTAAATGAAGAGCAAGCCCCATTCATTGACTGAAGAGTGCAGGGTAGACATTCATCTTGGGCACAGTCCCGGCAGACACCCCACAGCTCTTCACACACAGAGATATAAATGTCTGTAGGGAAAGGCAGGGGACCTAGAATAACTGAAGTAAAAAAAAAAAAAGAAAAGCAATAGCCAGGATTACAGAGGAATCACTAATAAAAACGGATTTTAAGCAGTATGGCAAAATAAAATGTACACTTACCCTTCAGCCTTGTAGTCCCCCTTCTGGTGTGTCCCAGAGAAGTGAATATTTGTGCTCACATGGACCCCCAAGCGCACCGTAGTGGGGAGAACTACAGCATCCACACAGTGGGATTGTGTAGCAAGGCACATGCTTTAAGTCCAGCTCCTAGAAGGGCGGGGCAGGGGGAGCCGCATAGTTACAAGTGAATTGTCTCATAATAAAAACAAGCCCACGGCACACCAGAAGACTGTGTACTCTAGAGTCCCGTGTATGCGACCATCTTGACGGAACATTGTAGGGAGCACATTGGTGAGTGAGCTGTGCAGGGATCCATGTCTGCTTCTGCCTGTGATCTACTAGACTTAGGTAAGGTCCTGCTCCCTGGGGAATACCACGTGACCAGTGTGGACACTGGGGGTTTGGCCTGTGAGTCTGTGTGTGTGTGTCCATGTGTGCACTGGAGTAAGGGCTGTGTGTGTGATTTCAGACAGCAGTCTGTCTGCACCTTACTCTGGAGTTTGTCATTGAGCCTCTGCAGAATCTGTTGCCCAGAGGAGGAGGTTCCTGAGTCTGGGTGAGGCTACCATTGCAGGCACCCACCAGTCGTGGGAACAGTGTGATCATCACTTGTGATGCTGGTTAGAGCCTAGACATTGTTTAGAGACGACTTCTTTTAGTCAGGAACAAAACCAGACCGCATCTGCGCATCACGGCTCATGCCGTGACCCCTAGAAGTAGGGAAGCTGAGACAGGAGGAGTACTGTGAGTTTGAGGCAGGCCATCCTTAAATCACAGAGTGGCCAGCACAACTCTGAGGATTGGTTTCCTGTTCCTCCCTGACTCACTCTCTTTCTGGTCTCCTGTAGCCATCAGTGGTGATGCTCTGGGCTGTCTCCTGACTCTCTTCTTCCTTTGTTCTGAACAGACAGCCCTGTTATGGGTCTTCACACACATGCCAGGGTCTGAGGCCTTACTTCTCCAAAGGCAGGCCCTGACTCTGGTCCTTCTCCAGTTCCCTGGATCCTGTTACTGCCTCCGTCAGTAGAGACTGACATGAAAGTCCCCGAGCACTGACTGACGAGAGTCGCAGTGCTTTAGGCTGTGCTGTCTGCTGTCCATGGGGACGTTTGGCCTTAGATGCTGGCCGCCTCTGGCTGTGAGAGAGAGTCTGAGGTGCTCTCTACTCTGGAAACCTATCCTCAGGGGAATTTCCGCAGGGTTGGCTGCCATGGGAAAATGAGGAGGGAGGGCAAGCCTGGGAGCTTTGCTCACATGTTCTCCCACATGTTGGTTTTAGTTGTATTTCACTTTCAGAAGGTTGTTTATAAATGCGCACTAGGTCAGCTTTTAAAGCTGGGATCTTTCTTCCCTTAAAAAAAAATGTAAACTAGAAAAATGAAAGTGTTGGTATTTGTTGTGTAGTTGGTTAGTCTCTGTTAAAAACAAATGTAGCTTGGTTGGTAGAGCATTTGCCTGACATGCACAAGACCCTGGGTTCAGCCCCACTGCTGCCTACACCTGCTGTATCCTGGCCAGGCTCTGTAAGCCCCGCACTCAGATGTGGAAGAGGGCTCACAAGTCTTAAGACCATGACCTACCCTCGCCCAGCCTTCTCTCACACATCTGTATAGACACGGGAGGCTGGAACATCAGGAGGGCTCTCAGAACGGGCCAGCAGCAGCTGTTCAAACTCAGAAAGCATGGAGTTACAGAATGGATGCATCTTTAGGTCACATGCTCAAACACCCTTCTTCCCATCATGGGTGTAGTTTTGATGTGTAGTTCAGGCTGACCTCCACCTCACAACCCTCTTGTCTCAGCGTTCCGAGTACTGAGCTTATAAGGGTGGGCCTGCGTTTCCTGTTGTTCTAAGCTGTATTTATGTGTGAAGTGTAAGCCTTTTGAAGAAGAAAAACTGGGTTAGAACAAATGTCTGTTTTGTTTGCTTTTGGAACAAGGTGTCTTGTAGCCCAGGCTTCAGTGCGTTTGTAGCTGAGGATGACCTTAACTCTTTCCTGTGGTTTCTGTCAGCCTCTCACTCACCTGCCTGTGGGGGCAGGGGCAGGGGCAGGAGCAGCGCTGAGTGGGCCGTGAGACTGATCTGTAGAAATGGGGCTACGGCTCCTGTGCCTTCCCCAGCTTTTCTGTGTCACCCCATCTTCCTTAGTACACACACCTAAATAATCGCTTCAGCTTTTTAAAACCCCAGCTTAGCCAGTTTTTGTTGATGAGCTTTGTTTTGTTGTTTGTAAGTAAAGCCAAGGACTAGGAAGACAACCCAGTTGGTACGATGGTTGGAGGACCTTTGTTTCATGCCCAGAACCCATATTTTAAAAGTCAGGTGTGCTAGCATCGTGCTAACAGGGGGATGGGTAGATCCTTGAGGCCAGCCCAGTCTGCTTGGTGAGCTCCAGGTCAGTGAGAGCCTCAGAGAGCATGAAAGTAGTGGGTGTGGGCACCTGAGAAGCAACGCTAAGGCTGGCCTCTGGCCTCCACACGTACTTGTACACCTGCAGGCGCGCGCGCACGCACGCACACACACACACACACACACACACACACACACATTATGTGTTTTATAAAATTAATGCTCAAACTAATATCCTTATAATTTGACCTAGAATCATTTAAGCCTCTGGACTTTAAGGTGGAAACTGTAGCCTATCTGCCATTGTGGCTCTGTGTCTGGGGACTTTCGGGACAGAGGTCCTCTCCAAGGTAAATCTCAGCCTGTAGCCCAGATAGTGGACATGCTCTTTTGCTGAAAATAAAGGGTAGTGGAGAGTGCAGTGGCTGTGGAGGCCAGAAGAGGGCATCAGGGATTAGAATTGCCAATGATTGTGGTCCACTGTGTGGGTGCTGAGAATTGAACTCAGGTCCTCTGGAAGAGCAGCCACTGAACCATCTCTCTACCCCTACCCCTCTCATACACACACTTTTCTTACTGCAGGTTAATTGCCTAGGTGATGTGGATAGGAAGTGTTGACAGGAAGTTTGAATTAAGGTTCCTAGACAAGGCTGTTCCTGAAGAGGCTGCCAACAGTGGACACACTCCAATGGCCTCACTAGATGTTAACCAGGTTTGTGTGCTCTCCACTGGACCATGAGATCTTTGCTCAGGTCCTAGGAGACCTCCCCATGGAGGGGGACACCCCAGATGGTCCTAGGAGACCTGCTGTGGGCTGAGAGCTCAGCAGCTGGGGGATGCCCCAGATAATATGTCCATCACTGTGCAGGTGGGCTTCCTGTCTCTGTTGAGCAGTAACTGCTTCTTCAGGACATGAGTTAACAGCACAGCGCCTCATCCGGTGCTGTAAAGATTACGTGTAAGTCGGCTCTCAGCCTGTGTTGTGACATCCAAAGTAGCCTTTTTGGCCCGAGGGTTTTAGTGATTTTTATGCTTTTCAGATACTACGTATAAGAACCTTTATCAGAGAACACCGTTTGCTAGCTGTGTTTAGCTGTCACAGGGAAGCAATGAGGTTACACCTTTGGGCTCCTGAGGGCTTGCTCTCTGTAGACCAACCCGACTGGCCTCTGAACTCCGAGTTTGCCTGCCTCTGCCTCCCAAGTGCTGGGATCAAAGGTGTGCGCCACCACCCAGCTAATGGCTATACTTTTTAAAACTGATAACAGCAAGGAATCACAGCGACACTCAAGCTGAACTTGAGTTGACTTGAATGGAACAACCCAAACTCGGGCACATTTCTGGTGGAACCGCAGAGTCAGGCTGCCTCTGCTGCCTCTGTGGAAATGGCTTGCCCGGTTCTGACATTAGTCTGCACTCACCTAACAAGCTCCTGCAAGCACACACTTGGTCCTTTACTCAAGGCAGTGAACATTTATGTTAATACAATAGCCGGAAACAGCTGGGGGTGTGGTTTAGTGGTAGAAGGCTTGCTCTGGGTTCACTCTCCAGCACCCCCCACCCCCGAAAAAAGCCTGTAAGCAAAAGCAGTGCCCCTAGCAGCGTTGTCCATAGCTGCTGCAGGCTGAGGTGTGCTGTGGAGCAGCTGTTGAGCTGAGTGCTGCTGACCAGGAGTCTCGGGTGCTCTGACGACACCACATGCCTACACTTACGGCAAAACTTAGAGGACACAGATTAGATCCCTGGGCCTTGCCCTGGGAGCACTGCAAGCTGGGTGTGACCACAGGACAGCGCAAAGGAACTGTGCAAGGCGGTGCGATGAAGCCTGCCTGTGTTGTCATTGTGTACTGCATTATCAGGACTTTGGATCTACCCTAACTGGGGTACCTTGGGATGTGTGTAAATGACACCCTAGGGAGCGTGGGGAGAGTGATCAGAACTATAGTATCTTTAATAGGCTAGTTATCAGGATTGTGTGTGACATCAGTGAGAGTGGAGCCTCCTGACAGGCTGCCAGTAGGTCTTTCTTACTGGCATTAAATGTTCTCCACTTTTACAACCAAGAAATGGGTAGCCATGTTTTAGAGAACTCTTTGGCTGAAGTTTTAATATGAAGGCACAGCCTGAGGAAGTCAGCCAGGTTATATATACATTTGCTATAATTTCTAGGAATACATACTGATGTTTTTCAAATATAGGGAAACAAGTTTGCTACATGTCTAGTGAAGGTGTCGGGTATGGAGAACTGACCAAGAATGAATGCATTGATGTGTAAGTTTTTTAATACATTTCTATTTTAAAGTTTATTTCTTTTTGCTTCAAACAAGGAAGTCGGGCCTTCTGACAAGGTTAACATTTAACCTTGTCAGTGCTATATCCTTTTAAAATGCATGCCTCAGTTTCCCCAGGCTTTGTTTGTTAAAGCACTTCGCGGCTTCTGAAGGAAGCCTGATGTCTCAGCTGAAGTTTCCCCCATCTCCGTGCACTTTAGATTTTATGCAGAATACAAAATCAGTGGAAGCTTCCCTCACCAGCGAAGTATCAGGTTTGCACAGACTTCAAGTTTGTCAAGTGCAATTATGGATGCTCTAGTTGTGTTGTAATAACCAGACAAATGGAGCTGCAGCGCATTCGTCCTGACTTGATGCACCCCTAGAGTTGGACTAGTGTGTTGCACTGGGCGGGGGGGCTTTGAAGTATTCAGTTACCCGACACCAGGTGTGATGTCACTGTGTCCTGACAAAGACTCTAGAGGGCACCCTTTGAAAGAGCACCCTCATGTATGTTGCTGTGCCCAGGCCCTGTCTCCAGGCTTTTTACTTTGATGAGATGGACACCTTGGACTTTGAGATCAGTATTACAGCACAATTGAATTGACCACTAGAGATTTTTCCCCTCGACCTTATAAAAGGGAGGTAGCCATCAAAAAGATCGAATTCTGTAAAGATGTGAATTTATAACAGATTCTTCATCATAGTCCTTAGAAATTCCTTGAGAGGTTGTTGTGATTAGGTAGAAAATTTGAGGTAATCAGGGCACTCAGATGGACATTGTCTGGGAAGGTGACTGACCCACTTGCCTGTGTTGGTTCTGACTTTGGTGTCCCCTTTACAAAAACGCAAATCTGTCCCGAAGCAGGGAGGTGGGATTAGTCAAAACAGCTGCAACACTGCCTGGTGCCTCCCTGGCTCATGAGCATGAGGTCAGTGCTCTCCACAGCTCCCTCCACACATGCACACACACACACACATATGCACACACACACACACACAGCTATTGACTCACAGTATGTACATACATAGAAGCATGGTCAGTAATCCTGGGTTTAGAAAAAGCCTTTATGGTGGCTGTAGATTTTTGTGCAACAAAGCTGGGTTTATTATCTGAGTTTTTTTAATCTTTGAAGCAATTACTTGCGTTAAAAGAGTGAAATAATTTGACAGACAGTGGTGGTGCGTGCCTTTAATCCCAGCACTTGAGAGGCAGAGGCCAACAGATCTTTGAGTTCAAGGCCAGTCTGGTCTACAAGTGAGTTTCAGGACAGCCAGGGCCACACAGAGAAACCCTGTCTCGAAAACCAAAACAAGAAGAAAGCAAGAATTGAAATGCTTCTTATTACTCTTATTGTGGAGAGATGGATCTACGAGTCCCTGGAAAGGACCCGGTAGATTGCCTGTCACAGGCAAAGACACTGTCTGCAAGAATCCAGATGGGCAGAGGCCGCATTCTTTCCCCTTCATTCCTGTAAAGAATCTCTCTCTCTCTCTCACACACACACACACACACACACACACACACACACACACACACACACACACAC
>NW_026586383.1:10829799-10847101 GCF_907164565.1 Psammomys obesus
CACACACACACACACACACACACACACACACACACACACACACACACGAGTCTAGCAGGGGAGTCCTGCTCTGAACCCAGAAGCAGCTGAGAACGCCATGAAGTTACCAGAGAAGTGGTGTAAGTTGGCTAAGGTGGCTCTCGCCCTGGTGTGCATGTTCTTCTCATGAAGGCGTGCTAAAAGAGGTGGCCTGTGATTTTGTTCTTTTTAAGCATGGCCATTTTACCTTCTTCATTCAGGAACGTTCTTTCCTGACTGGTACTATGTTTGTACAGTGGGATGGGAAGGAGTTGGTTTCTGCTGCCTGCCTGGCATGTGTGTGTGGCTGTGTCTGTGTGTGTCAGATAACTTGGGCTTCTTGAACTTGCCTGTGTTTTGACTTGAGCAAACAAGTTTGCCCATGCTGTAAACAGCTGACTGAGCAGCCTGCAGCTGGTCTCTGCCCGCCCTCTGCCCTCTGTGGCCTTCTTAAACTCATTTCCATCTTGGGGTGCTGTTGTGAAGCTGGGGGTGCGCACTGTCTGCACCCGCAGTCTGCCCTTCCCACAGGGTGTCTAGGACTGTGCTCTCCGCCTTTGCCGGCTCACCTCAGTAGCAGGTTCCTCTGGGTCCAGGGAATGTGACTGCACTCCGGTGCACACCGGTGAGTCCCAGTGCTGGGTGTCCAGGCCGGAGGGCAGTATGGCAGACCAGGGGAGGGTGGGGCCGCAGGGGCTCTTGGAGAGCTAGGCCCATGGTAGTCGTATGTCCTTGACTTGGGAGGCACGGGGCCGCCCAGTAACGGTCAGTGCTGCTCCCTAAGCTTAGGCCACTGATGAGGCTGTAGATGGGGACAGCAAGGGGCAAGGGCTGTAGTTTAGCAGGTGGCACTGAGTCTTAGTGCAGGGGGCATTTAGATTCACTCAGGTCTTGCTGGACGTGTGAAGAATTGGACTGAGTGATCACAGTCCCTCTGGCTGCATGAAAAGAAGGGCCGTTTCCCCTGAAACCACTCTTCAAAATAGAGCCTCGCTGAAACAGAGGGCACTGGGGATCCATGTCTGCATGTCTGAGAGTCTTGGATAGGCTGCTCCACCCTCGTCTGCTTTGTTCTGGGTCTGCCCTTTTGTGGTGCGGGGGATCAAACCTGGGGCTTTGCACATGCCTGGTACACACCCTGCCTTTGAGCTGCAGCCCTGGCCCAGCCTCACTCTCGGCAGTCTGTTAAATAACCCCAGAGCTCACTTGGCTAGCCTTGAATTCTCAGAACTAACCACAAACCTTGTTTGGAGCAGGAAAGCATCTTTAGTAACCAGCGCTCCGGGTGATTTTGGATGCAGACCAGTAGTTCTTGCTGGGTAAACAGGAATTCGGTGTGGTAAACCGCAGCAATTAAGTTTCAGACTTATCACGCAGGAAACAAGGGACCCAGCTTTCATGTCGGTTCTCAGGGTCCACACACTTGTGAGAATAGTCCTGGGTGTCTTTGCACAGTCACACGTTGGTTGCTGGTGAGTGCTGTTGGAGTAAGTGTGTGCATTTTAGTAGCTGTAGAAAGTGCTGTAGGCACTGCTGCTTCATTAGCAGTGACTTAGATCGTTCTGGTTCTGTTTGCTTCTTGATTGACTCTTGACTAATTCTGTTAGAAGGAAGCTTAAAGAAAAATAGTAGAGGTTCCTGTCTGAACCTTTCATTTGTCCCATTTTTATTACTTTCTGATTTTCATTTTAGATAATTCACTTTAGAAGTGATTTTTCTTAAATTGGCATGTTCTTTTGTCTTGTTTTCATTTTGATCTTTTGATCGCCTGCCTAATATAAAGTCTATGCCACCGAGAATTAGCATCATTCACCTGTGTTGTGGTTGCCAGCGGAGGAGACTTCAGGACTTGAGAATTGTATTTCTGGTTCTCAAGACAGTGAGTCCTACCCTCTATAACATCAGCTCTGTCTGCTTCTTCCTGTGTTACCATGAATTCAAAGGAGATGGATGGACGGACACACACACACACACACACACTATATGAGCAAATTTTCTATTTTTTGTTATCCTAGAGCCTTTATAGTTGGGTCTGAAATAAAAATGTTGTTTGGGGAAGTACTATCTCTAAGATGGTTGTTTAGAGGCTCTGTCTGTTAACACAGCTGCATACACCCGTTACTGCATTTTTAAAATGAAGGTGATGTGGAGTTTCTTCTCTGTATTCCGGTTTCTGCCAACTGCCCTTGGATGGTGGGCTCTCGCAGTGCTAGCCTCGCAGGCTCAGGCTGCCATCTACATCTTGGGAATTTTAGTTGTATTGTATTAAAATTTTTAATGAAAAAATAAAACAGGTCTGAAATGAATTTTTATTAATACAGTGTCACTCCCTGTCTGACCTGTGAGGCGTAATTTTCCTGATGTCATCCTTAGTGGCCTTCACACCAGACATGTGCTTCTGGGGACCTGTATTAGCTTTTCAAATCTTATTACATGACCGCAAAGAGGCAACTTAAGTGAGGAAACCCTTGTCGTGGGTCATGGTTTCAGGGCACGTCATTAGATCAGAGCAGGGAGGTGCGGCCACAGCTCTCTGTGGGGTGTGCAGCAAAGCCACTCACAGTGGCAGTCAGGGGCAGAGAGAGAGAGCCTGGCAGCAGGGCTACCCTCAAAGGCCAGGTCCGACTCACTCGCTTTTGCCAGGCTTAACCTAAAGGTGCCACAGCCTTCCAGATGGCACCACAAGCTAGGGATTAAGTGCTGAAGACATAAGCTAGTGGGGAACAGCCCAGACTTGAGCCATAACATTTTGCTCCTGGCTCAAAGGCTTATGACCATCTCTACTGTAAAATGTGTTTAGTCCCCATAGTCATATCAGTCCCTGCACTGTTCTGAGGTCCAAAGATCAAAGTCCCTTTGAGACTAATGTCATTTCTTAGCTGTGAACCTTGTATAATCAAAAAGAAAGTGAAATAGTTTCATTATGCAGTAATACAGAATGAACATCCCCCTTCTAAAAGAGAGGAATAGGAAAACAAGGAAAGATTGAACCAAAGATTGAAACCCAGCAAGCAAGACAAATCTGATAGCCCCAGGTCTGCTGGTTGGAGCATGTGCTGGAAGGAGCATCTGGGCTCCTTCCCGTGGCCTTGCCATTTGCAGCACTCAGGGGCTCCAAGCCGGATAGTTTTATGTCAGCTTGACATTCGTCATTTGAGAAAAGGAAACCTCAGTTAAGAAAATGCCTCCATAAGATTGGGCTGTAGGCAAGCTTTTAGGGCATTTTCTTAGTGATTGATGGGGAGGGCCTAGGGCATGGTAGGTGGTGGTGTCCTGGGCTGGTGTCCTGGCATCTTTAAGGAAGCAGCTGAGCAGCCATGGGGAGCAAGCCTGTCAGCAGCATTTTTCAGTGGTCTCTGCACCAGCTCCTGCCTCCAGGTTCCTGCCCTGCTTGAGTTCCTGTCCTCACTTCCTCCAGTGATCCACAGTGCTGTGGAAGCTTAAGCCAAGGCCTTCCCTCCCTGGTGTGCTCTTGGTCATCATGTTTCAGCACAGCGGAAGTGACCAGAGCTAAGGCAGACTCTCAGGCTGGCTACACTCTGTAGCTGCCCACAGTCCCGTGTTTTTTTAACATCCTGGGCTCTCCATCCTCCCCTAGGCTTTACCCTCAAAGCTGTCCGCAGCCCCACTTTGGGGCTTCCTGCTGAGTACTGGATTGCTTCTCCTTGCCTGGCCTAGTGCTTTCTGCTGGAATGCTGGCGCAAGCCTCCATGGTGCCACCACTGTTGCACTTTGTGTGCCTTCCAAACCAGCACCACAGAGACAGGACTGAGTTCTCCAGCTCGAGAAGTCTCTGGGTGACCTCGCACCCTGCTGCAGCAGCCTCTAGGGGCCCATGTGGCTGACCCTGCAGACACGTCCCCGCTCGCGCAGGGAGCCCGTGTGCTGCTGTCTGTCTACGTGCAGGCAGCTTCCTGTGCTGCTGCTGCTGCTCCTGTCTCTTTCCTTCACTGTCTCCCTTCACTGCTAGAGTGCTCCATTTCCTGTCATACTGCTTTTGGAGTCCTGCACTTTTGCTTCTGACTATAAAGCTGCGCAAAGCAATGGTGCTGGTCATGCCTGGGCACAGCTGTCACTGCTCATGTTTCTGTCCCTGCCAAGCTGAGACTACAGCGCTCTGGGGCTTACCTGTCTTGTGCCTGCAAACTCATCTGTCTTCTTCCAGGAACCATTTTCTAGTATTGAAGCTCCTGTCCAGGTTATCACAGCAACACCACACTTCCAGTACCAATTTTTTGTATTAGCTGTGACCAAAATTCCTAAAAGAAATGAAGGAAGGGTCCATAAATTTTTAGTCCCTCATCACCAAGGCCATGCCTAGTCACTTACCTGCACTTGCCAGGTCTCCTCCTAAAAGCTCTGAACTCTGGAAAGTGGCATCACTTGCTGGGCATCAAGTGTTCAAACCATGGCAGGACTCAGGTTCTTGAGTCATTGGTGTGCCTCATTGCTGTGAAGCCTTCCGTGCTGCCTTCGCCCACCGTCCTGTCCACTGGCTGGCTGGCTTCCTTTTGTTGCCTTTGTGCTTCTGGGAGCTCAACTCTGGCTTTGCTCAGTAAAATGGGATCTTGTAAGGGTCAGGGCCACTCATCAGCAACTCTTCTGTGCCTGGGACAGTGCTGGATGCTGCTGAGGGCAACTCATGACCTTTGAACCCATGTTGAACACTCAGCAAGAGTTCAGTGTTTATCCTTTTCACTGCCCACAGCCGCTCCCTAGGGATATAGATTACTGTTACACTTTTTTCTTCCATTTTTCTGTGTGTGGGTGTGTGTGGGTGTGTGGTGTGTGCATGTGTGGGTGTGTGTGCACATATATGTGGAGGCCCAAGATTGATGTCCAGAATCACCCCTGTTAGTTCTTCCACCCTACTCAATGAAGCAGGGTCTCAGTCAACCAAGAGTGCCCTGGTGTGGCTAATCTCACTAGACAGCTGTATAAGGAACTTTGATTCTCCTGCTTCAATTCAGAGGCCTACTGCCTCCTTCTGCTGACCTAGGCCTAGTCCTGGACGCTTCCAGCCTCCCTACAATCTAACCTAGGCCTAGAATGTTTTCAGCGTCTGGGACTCACTGCTGAGTAAGCTCACCCTGTCTTGTTCTTTCTAAGCTCTGGGCTGGCTGGTTCAACTAAGCTGTTCTGGCTCAAACTCCTCTCCCAGCTGACTGATTCAATCTGGCTTCTCTCTCGGCCCCTGAAGTGCTCTGCTTTGCCTCAAACTAACTCCAACAATCTTTTCTGATCCTCTGCCTCCTTCTCATTCTCTGTCTCACTCAATCTTGACCTGATTTCTCTCTACAACCCGTCTCTATTACTGTCCTGATAAAACTGCCTTCTCTCCCTCTGCATTGCCCCTTAAGTAGCTTTTCTTTCTTCTCTCTTCTCATGAGAGTTGGGCATGTCCTATTCTGTCACATCTCTGATTTGTCACCTTTTCTGCCACTCAATTAAACATCACTTTTAAACATGGTTTGCTTCCTTTTACAAACTAATTTCACCTCTGTTGTTTGGGATTAAAGGTGTGTAACCACCAGGCCTGGACCTAACCTTTTCTTTACCTGAAACTTCCTCTATACCAGGCTGTCCTTGAACTCAGATCTGCTTGTCTCTGTCTCCTGGATTAAAGGCGTGTTTGTATTCCAGCTGGATCACGTAGACCTAGAAGGTCTCTGGGTGTGATCTCCGGCCAGAGCAGCTGTGTTCTGGATTAACATTCCTCTACAGACAGCTGTTGTTAGGTGTTGTTTTCATCTTCCAAAGATACATGCAGGAGCTGTCGTGCCCACTGGACACTTGGGTGGGGCCTGGGGTGTAAACTCTAGTCTTCAGCCTTTCAGACCCACAGACTTTAACACCATCTCGAACAGTCCACACTCGTTTAGTGGGCTGTTTGTTGTTATTGCTTCGTTTGTTGTGAGAAGGGTTGTTTCCGGCTGACCTCAGCTTGTGATCTTAGTCTTGCCTCAGCCTCAGTGCTGGGATTATAGGTGTGCCCACCGTGCCTGCTTAGCAGCCCATTTTCATCCTTTTCTTTTGGCTTTTGTATGGAAGAAAGTAGAATCATTCAAGGGCAAAATAGAGAAGAGAAACAAATCTGGACTAGAAATATAGTCCTCAGTGCCCACAGAAGGTTGGTTCTAGGACACCCTGTATCCGACTAAAGAACACCGAAGTCCCTTGTACATCTATGGCGATAGTGTTGGTATGTGACTGTCTATGTATTAGCGCTACCTGCCAACTTGGCACATTCTAGAGGCACCTGAAGAATCTCGGGAGTGATTGTCTCTACGGGGTTGGCTTCAGGGACATTGCTGGGAGGCGTGGTCTTGGTTAGGAGTTTATGTAGGGGCCCAGTCCACTGTGGGCGGCACCTTCCCGGGCAGGTGACCTGAGGCTGGATAGTAAGATAAGTGCCCATGAGCCAGAGAGTGCGCCTAGCATGTTCCTCTCTGGCATTCTGCCGTCAAGTTTCTGTTTGAGTTCCGGCCCCAGTGTCCCTCAGTGACGGACTGTGACCTCAAAGTGTCAGCCAGATGAATCCTGTTCTCTGCTAGGTTACTTTGGTCAGTGTTTCATCATAGCAACACTGTGGAGCTAGAACGGTCCTACACAGACATCCCCATGTGTATATATGGAATCTGTGGATTACTTCCGTACCAACACTGTGTGTGTGGTGGGAGCTACGCTGTGGGGGTGCTCTGTGCTGACCCCTCTTCCCCATGAGAAGCTGCCTGCTGGGTTACCCGTGTTCCCCGGCTTATAAGTGGTTCTGCCTGGAGAAATGACGTGAGCACTAGCCAGATGGGGTCTGCCTGTGCTGCTCTCCTTAGTGCCCCTGGAAGCAGGCAGTAGACAGGCTGTCCATCTCCCAGGAAATGACCCTTGTGCGAAGGTGTGACACCAAGGCAACTCACAGAAGACAGTCTGAGGGGGTAAGTCCTGACCGTCAGAGCTCACAGCTCCTTGTAATTTCAGTTCCAGGGGAGCCAGCACCCTCTTCAGATCTTCGTGGCACTGCATGTATGTGCCATACACACCCACAGGTAAACCCTTACACACATGCCCACAGATCTTTCTAAAGTTGCCCAGGGAGAGTTTCAGTTAAATGTCAGTTGCACGCTTACAGACCTTACTCAGGCTGACTAGAACTGTTTTCAGGTTCTCTCAGTGGCTAACCAGTAGAGGCCCACAGTCAGGGCAGCAGTGGGTCAGGCCGTTCACGAGTCTGAGAGCGGAGACGTGCCCTGCATGTGTGCCTTGGTTTCAGTGGCTTTTTCTGCTGCTGTCTGCTTTTCGTCAGCACACCCCCAGCCGAGTGTGCCACACACCCGAAAAGCCACACTGTGGGCTGGGTGGTTCCCACTTGTTGCCTTCCTTTTCCCCTAAGGAGACTAAGGAGATGATACCTGATAACAAACTTTCATTTTCCAGCTTGGAACTTCCATTGTTTTGGGTATTTTAGGCTTCCATGAAAACAACAGTTGCCTGTTAGCCCGTGTGATGACATGTAGGCCCCGTGTGCCTCAGTCTTCCTCTGAGCCCGTGCGTGTTTATAATACCACACGTTTCATTTCTGGACTGAATTAATTTGTGATGTCCTTCTTAAATCCCTTTTTTCCGATCTGAGAGAAACAAGCACCACTTTTTCCTAACCTCGGGGTTTGTTTAAGGACGAGAGCACAGGTTGTTTACTGTTGTAGTTCCTGCAGCTGCGCACTGCGCAGGATCTGTTAGGATGGAAGCTTGTCCACGCTGGGCAGGACTGGGACACTTAGTGACAAGAAACTTACTCCTCCTTTTAAAAATTTTGAATTTTTAAAAAACCTTTAATGTGTGTGTTGGAGGCCCATGGGTGCAGTGCTCGTGGAAGCCAGAGGAGGGCAGCAGAGCCTCTGGAGCCACCCACCCTGTGGGCCCTGGGAACCCAGCTCAGGCCTCCTGTGCCTCCAGCAGCTGAGTGCCTGCACCCCTCTCCCGTGCTGCACTGTTCCGGCCCTTAATGCGTGGCCCAGGCTCTGCCAAGGCATGTGGTACAGAACCAGCTTGGGCTTTTGTTTGTTTGCATGGTAACTGTATTCTGCCTGTGTCTGAGTGCAGCTTTCTTATCTGGAACTCTCAAGAGTTATGTGACCCATTTACCACCCAGAAAACAACTGAGGTGATGCTGACCTCAGGCAAATCCTTTCCAGCTTCATAGTATCTTTAGTGCTGGGTGCGCTACAGCTGGCGAAAAGCAGTCCTGTCCCTTGGCTGAGTAGCCTGGGCACGCTGCTTTGCCACTTCTCCCCTAACCGATAGGGCTGAAGCCCGCTCTGCTGAGGTGGTGCAGTCTGCTCTGGGTCGTTTTACCTTAAGAATAAAAAGCTTGTTAGCTGTCTTTCTTCTTCCTGATGTTCCTGGTTTTCTAGGTGCCGAGGTATTTAAATGTTGTCTTTGGTTTGTAGACATATGGAGCCTGGGTGTGATCCTTTTCATGCTGGTGTGTGGGCAGCCGCCCTTCCAAGAGGCCAACGACAGCGAGACGCTGACCATGATCATGGACTGCAAGTACACCGTGCCGCCCCGAGTGTCTGCCGGGTGCAGGGAGTAAGTAAAGCGCATGCGCAGAGAGAGGCCCCTGAACCGAAGTCTCGGCAGCACGCCAAGAACACGCAACATGGCCTCACCATGCCAGGATCTGAGTCCGTTTAGTTCATGAGACTGATGTTTCTGCTGCTGCTCTTTGATCAGAAACTCAACAGGAGAATACCAAACATACCAGTAGCTGAGGTTTTCCCCCTTAGCTCCTGGAGTAACGACTCATTACATATTATAAAAACACCTCCACCATATAGCCAGGCTCTTCTCTGACTAGCTCATAACTTAGCTAAGCGACATTCTGCCCTGTGCCTGGCTGCCTGTTTCATGCACCATGCATCCATCTTCCTCACATCTTGCTGGCCGATTCTCTCAAGCCTGGCTCTCTCCCAGAATCCTTCTGCCTGCTGGGTGTTCCACCCATTTCCTGCTTCAGCCATACAGAGGCCATAGGTTTTTAATTGACAGGTGGTGTATCCATACAATACAGAAGAGATTCCTTCTATATTACCCATGTTTTCAAGAAATCCATTTTGCCTTTTCAGCCTCCAGAAGTAGTGGTTAAGACCTTCCTGTGTGTGACACATGGTCTTGCTGGGGCTCTTGGCAGTTTGTGCCATCTTTAAATGAACAGCTGAGATTGTCGTCACCACTGAAATGTTCTCTTCTGCATCAACAAGTTTGCGTTTCTCCTGCCAGGCTGTGAGATGGATATGGTGCATGGAGGGTGTTCTTTCAGGGCGGCCCCAGTGTGGCCGTGCACCTCTCCAGACCAAGTGCTGGCTCTTCTGCTCACTGCTTCTGTGAGGGTGGATGAGTGTGCCTGACAGGGTTACTGGGACAGTTGTATGAAGAGCTAGTGTGAAGTCTAGGCTGGAGCACAGAAGAGGCTCTCAGCGTGTGGTGGTGGTGGTTTTACGCTTAGCACACAGGAGGCTGTGTGTGTTGGTATTGGTGACTGTAGGCTATGTGGTAGTTGTGATGGTGATTTTGGCTTGGGAAGCTCTGTCTCCTGTACTGGGTGTTGATTTTAGGCTGGATCACATTTAAGTCTGGGAGGGAGGGCAAGAGGGAGGGAGAGAGGGAGAGAGAGAGAGAGAGAGAGAGAGAGAGAGAAAGAGAGTGTATGTGTGTGCGTGTGTGCAGGATGGTGATTTTAGGTCCTTGCTCTTACTGCTCCCCTCAGGAAGCAGGTGTACACCAAGTGCAAGTTAGATACTCGTTTCTCAAGATTCTCTTCTCTGCTCCCAGTTAGAACAAACCAATCCCACCAACTCCCTTTATGTCAGCTGTGATCCTGAGGGTTATAGAATAACATGGACTCTCCATTCCTAAGAGCTGAGAGTTGTCCTCCATGTACCCCTCCTAAAGGGATTGTTAATACCTAAGGACCATTCAGATGAGGAAGAAAACAACAAAACCCACCAACGTTTTCTGACGTGTTTTTCTGAGTGGTGTGTTTTAAGGAACTTGTCCATGTGTCCAGTGTATTGCCTGAGTGTGTGCTGCCGTGGCAGTCTGGGGCTGCCTCCTTTGTGCTGCTTCTGCTCTTATCAGCCATCCACAGCCATGGCCTCCAATGGCCCTCTCTGAGCACTGGCTCCCGACCTGTTAGCCACTGCTGTGCTTTGTTCCTGCGGCTGCCATTTCTTCTGCGGACCCAGCTGCTTGTTGCTCAGCTCGCAGAGTCCCCTCATTGAATGCTGCATTTGATCAGTAGTCTTGGTTACACAAATTGAAGTTTTCCCTAGCCTTGTTGTCTTATTTACAAGGTGGTTTTATTTCTAATTAGCTCTTGTTTTGATTTCTTGACAGTCAGATGGTATAGTCTCTTGTTCCATGTTTTCACGGTTTGAGCCTGTCATGGGGACAATTGTACAGTCTAGTTCTTGAAAGTGCATATTTTCAAGTTGGGGTCAGAGGTCTGTACACATCTTTAGGGTCGAGTGCAAAACTGTTCAGAATTGCTTGCATTTAGAGCTTTCTTCACTGCTTCTGTTAACCTGTTACCTACTGAGATAGTCTTCCACTGGGACGGCAGACTTATTCCTTCAAGTTTGTCAGGTTTCGCTTTGAGAGTTTTGAGAGAAAGTTATTAGATGCAGGTGAGTTGAAAACTGCTCTGTGTTCCTGATGAATTGAATTAGCCCTTTGTATCAGTTTACCTCAGATACTTCTGGTTAGTTCTGTGTTGTTGAGAGAGCCACCTGCTGGCCTTGGGTCAGCATCTGTGTGTGACACTCCCTCACCCTTTTGAACAGTCTGCACCCAGGCCTTGCCTTGACTCTCATGTCTTTTCAGCTGAGGGGCTTGTTCCGTCTGCATCTGCTGTGTTCTGTGGTGGATACAGGTACGGGTGCGTTTCTGTGCACTTTTCCTTTGACCTTACCTGGTGGAGATTGTTTCTGTCCTGTCACTTATTTCATTCTCAGCCAGCAGAGGGACTTGTAGACTGTTGTTTTAGCAAACTTTACTAACCCCTTCTCAATTGGAATTACATTGTTCCACAATAATTAAATCCTTCACATTTTGGGGGGAACATCTGCTGGTGGTTAATGCTTCCTTAGGAGGTCTTCATGCTGTGTGTCCAAGCAGGTCAGCACCTGAGATTAAAGCCCTGGTTCTTCTCCCTCAGCTCTGCAGATGTCCTGCCGCTGTCTCTCAGAACCACTGCTGTCGCTTAGACACCAGCTCACAGCTCGCAGCTCCTGCTTCAGGGCCTTGCTTGTCCATTGGAGTTTCTGTGTGTGGCTCCTAGCCTGTGATTTGCATTCTTTCATGGATTTGGGAAATTCCCAGCTATCACTTTCCCAATATGCTTTTTTTCCTCTTTTTTTCATGTCCTTTTGGAGCTCTGGGCTGTGCATGTTAGCTGTTTCCACTGTGGCTCATCTTTAATTCTTATTTGTTTGCTTGTTTCTTTGAGACAGGGTTTCTCTGTGTAGCCTTGACTGTCTTGGACTCGCTTTGTAGGCCAGGCTGGCCTCTGCCTCCCCAAGTGCTGGGATCACAGGGTGTGCGCCACCGTGCCCAGCCTACATTTACATTTAAATGTGGCCATTGTTTTATTTTTGTAATCACAGTGGTTATTTTTCACCCTTCTTTTTTCTTACAATTTTCTAGCATAATTTTGCCTATTTTGGTTCCCTGGTCATGTTGTTGAGTTTTGTTTATGCCTTAGTCACATTTAGCAGTGACTGCCTATGCAGTGCATTTAGTGTCTTCCTTCTCTTTTGCTGTGTGTTGAGGTCTTGCTGATGTCACCAATTTCCTGTGTGGGTTTTATTTGTGCTAGGTTTTAAAGCATCATTCAGAAATTCTTTTCAGTTACATTCTACAGAAAGGAGTTGTGTATTTTCCTGAGCCAGTGCTGAGCACACAGGCTTTCTTCTCAACCTTCTCGCTTCTCACTGGGCACTGAGAGGGAGGAGTCTTCTTTCTCTCTAAGAGCTTTCCACAGCCTACGTCAGTCACCCCCGCCCACTGTACCGAGTCGCATGGACTGAGGGCTTGCCCCTCCTCTGTGCTCTCATTCCGCTTAGAGCTGTCCGGTATTCCTTGTGGAGGTTTTGTCAGCCTATCTCTGACATTGCGTGGTGGTGTTTCCATCAGGAGGGTGTTCATCCTGTGACACAGCTGGCCAGATTGTTACTCGGGAGCAGAGTTGATAGCGCTAGCTGCTTTTTCTCAGGAGGCGGGGGTTGCCCTATTTTCCGCCTACAGCGGCTCCAGCGTGTCCTGTGTCAGCCACGCACTCAGATTGCTTGTGGCAGTGCGCACCAGCGGGCCTCGCCGACAGTCTAATCAGTGTCGACTCTTCCTTCACAGCCTCATCACACGGATGCTGCAGAGAGACCCCAAAAGGAGGGCGTCTCTGGAAGAGATTGAAAGCCACCCTTGGCTCCAGGGAGTGGACCCGTCTCCAGCTACGAAGTACAACATCCCCCTCGTGTCCTACAAGAACCTCTCTGAGGAGGAGCACAACAGCATCATCCAGCGCATGGTGCTCGGGGACATCGCGGACCGGGACGCCATTGTAGAGTACGTGTGCTTGTCAGTCCTAGGGGTGTGCCTGGCAGTCTCGGTCCCATGTCCTTGAGACAGACGGGCCATGCTGCTTGCTCTCCCCTTACCGTGACTGCCTGCCTGACAAGTAGCCTTTGAAGGGAGGAAGAGATTAATGCAGCCTGTAGTTGAAGGGCACAGTCCATCTTGGTCACGGAGCAGCAGGCCGGCTCGCCACACTCTGAAGTCTGCCCCCAGTGGCTCACTGCTTCAGCCGTTCTCACCTTCTAAAGGTGCCACAGCTGGGGACCTAGTGCCCATGCACAAGTCTCTGCGGTGCCTCACTCCTAAAGCAAGATGGAATTCCCAGGGGCAACCCTGAACTGAACTTTGCGTGTCCTCTTGTTCTGTGGGCGGTAAGCCAGGTGGTGGCAGTCCTTTCCATGCCTGGACTAGGATGGTTAGTCTCAGTGTACATGGTGTCTGTAGAAAGGTCCCCATCATTCCTGGGTCCCCCTGCAAGTGCTGAGATCAGACAGAGCAGGTGACAGGCTGGGCGTGCGTGTGACTCCAGTGAGGCCCTATGGGCTGCTCTGGGCTGCCTCCGGCTGTGGTGCACTTAGGGTTTGCTGTGAACTCCATGAGGCCGCCTACACCTTCCTGGGAGCACTCTTAGCTGCTGTGAAATCCACCCGGAGAGCCATGTTTAGCAGCCTGAGTAGTGCAGTTGAGGAGCATGCAGGATGCTGGGAGCACTGCTCTGCTCTGCTCTGTTCTGGGGAGAGGTCCACCTGAAATCACGGGCACTCCACAGAAGGGCAGCCGTACCAGGTGTGTGGACTGAGATAGCTGCCCCACTCAGGGATGCAAGAGCTAACCGTGCAGTGGCCGCTTGGGTCTGCATGTCGACCCTGTGTGTCGGCTGTTGTCACGTGTGCCCAGTGGGAGCTCTGGCCTCTGGGAAGGGAAGTTACAGTACGGTAAGAATAAAGATCTAGAGCCGGGTACGCCTGTGATCCCAGCACTCAGGAGCAGAGGCAGGCGGATCTCTGAGTCCAAGGCCAGCCTGGTCTACAAAGCTAGTCCATGACAGCCAAGGCGACACAGAGAAACCGTGTCTCAAAACACAAAAGATCTACAAAAATAAAGCCAGCTTTATGAGACTCATAAAGCTTATGAGTGTCATGGCTTGGTGCCCAGCGACTTCAGTGACCTGAGAGACTGGGACACTTGCTCTTTCTGCACAGGAGCTCACTCTCAGGATGTGTAGAAAGCTTTTTTTTTCTTTTTTTCCATTTTTGGAGTTCTTACCTATGTAGCTGTGTGTACAGTGGTGTGTGAGACCTGCACACTCTGTTACAGGCACATAGGCGACAGCAGCGTGCCAAGCCCGTGGCTGCCAGCCAGCCTTACTGCGCACTCACTGCTCTCCGTGAAGCTGCTTATTCTGAGAGCAGTTCCTGAGTGTGAGGGAGGTCCCCTGCACACAGACAGCTGCTTTCTCCAGCGCACACCTGTGAGAAGGCACTCGAGTTTCCCCAGGCCCCTGCCTCACCCACTGGGCCCTGCATGTTTCACAGGGCGGTCTCAGACCTATGCTTCTCTTGCATGCTACAATTTGCCATGCCAGAGGCTTCTAGGAGCAGAGCTGCATGTTCCTAAGCCCTGTGAGGCTGCTCTGTGACAGCAGCTGTAGGAGGCGAGGCCGTGTGCTTTGCTGTTAGTACCCAGCAGCTAGCCACCCTGGTGCCTGGCCTGGCATGGCATCCTGTGGGCGCTGCTGCTTACTTACATGGATGAACAAGCAGTGACTTTACCCCAGGAGAGAATGAGTAGCGCCTTCGGCTGCCTAATTGCTCTCTGGCCCTAAACTGCCAGTACAGGGAAAGCAAAAACACCTCCACCCATTTCAACAGCGGCTACTCAGAGCGTCTGTAGGAAGCATGGGCCTGAGTCCATTTTTCTCATGGAAGCAAATGATCCATCTCAGTAAAACTCCGCCGCCTATGCCGGCCATTTCCAGAAGACACACATGCTCTCAGAAGCCCCGGAGCCTTTTCTTAGTTTGGAGTGCTGACACCGTCCAGCCACAGCAGCGCTTTGCTCCTTTCTCACCGAGCTGAGCATTGGTACTCAGTGGCTCTTTTAGATTCAGTCACAGCATAAATAACTCCAGGGTTTTATAGTTTTGTCTCATTTAAAAAGCGTCCCAGATACTGATTTCATTAGGTCATACTTCCTCTGATCGCCCTCGCATGGCCTCTGGTCACCCTTGCCTTGTTTCCTCAGGGCCCTGGAGACCGACAGGTACAACCACATCACCGCCACCTACTTCTTACTCGCCGAGAGGATCCTGAGAGAAAAGCAAGAGAAGGAAATACAGACCAGGTCTGCCAGCCCCAGCAACATCAAGGCCCAGTTCAGGTGAGAAAACGCCTTCACTGTTGCCAGCAAGTTAGCATTTTAAAGCAGGGAACGGTCTGCGGTAGGAGAGTCCTTGCCTTCCACAGAGGCCATGCTGGCTCACACCGTGCTCCTCTGATGTGTGCTGGCAGCAGGCGCTTCCCAGTACCTGGGCCCTGCAAGTCATGTCCTTTAAGATCTCCTTCCAAGAGCAGGCTGTTTCCTTTACTAACTTGGAAGAAGTTTGAAATAGGAGCATTTAGCATTTCGGAGGTCGGGCAGCTAGGTCAGGTAGCTGACTGATTAGCTGTTGGGCCTCAGGAACATGCCTCATCTTTAATTTGGCTGAGCACCACTGCTGACCTCCTGAGATTCTGAGGAGGCCTCAATGGGAGACCAGGAGGGGTCCTGTGGGAGCCTCTGACCAGAGCCTTCCCGAAGTTACCGCCAGGCTCGTGTGGTAGAGTGAAGCCTGCCTGGAGGTGAGTTGTCAATCAGTGTCCTTCCGGCCTGTGTGCCCAGGCTCACGGGGGTACTTAGAACACCCGCTTCGCTGACTGCAGAGATGACCTGCAGCCTCCCAGGGCTGACATGACAGCATGGCTTTCTAGTTGCTTTTGCAGTTCTCTTTTGTTAAGACATGATCTTGGCCCTGGTGGGCTCCACCAGTTGTCACCATTCTGGACAGGTGAGTCACAAGTCATGTGAGCTGCCAGACTAATTTTTCACACAATGACAGCCAGTGGGGAGGGGCCTTGCTCACCAGGTTTGCCAAACCTCTCCCTGGTGTAGCTCCTTGGCAGGTTCTGCTTTCAGCTGGTGGAAAGGGGAAAGGAGAGGGCCTGCATCCTGGCACGCTGCTCCTGCTTCTCCGTGGCATGACTGCAGCCCCCCGTGCCCCCATTCCTGCTCCAGGCCTGGCTCGTGCTGACTGGCTGCTCACTTCTTGGCCCTGTGAGTCCTGCTGAGCCTACCCGCAGCAGCAGCAGAGCAGGCAGTTCTTGGCCCCATAGCTGCCAAGGGCTGGGGAGGATCCCTGAGGCCGGTCCTCAGCTGTCAGGCTCAGTCAGCAGTTCTGGAGTCAGGGCCTCTCACCAGCAGAGCAGTCACAGAGCCTGGCTCCAGTGCTGAGCTCATGCTTTCCCACAGGGCGGCTGTGCACACTGCTGTGCCTGTGAGTGCTGGTGACAGCCAGAGAGTGCGCGCGTGTGTGGGTACACATGTAGATGCTGTGTGTGCATGTGAGTGTGGTGGTGAGGATTGGTGAGAGCTTGTGCCGCCCCCGCATTTGTCCGCCCAGTTCTTCCTGACAACTGTTGGATGAGGTTTCCATGTGGCCGTGTCCACAGGCCACATCTGCCCACTGGGATCCCTACTGACGGCCTGCAGTGCTTTCCCGGTGGCCTAGCTCTGTGTGCCATGCTCGCTTGGGGGAGTCACGCCCTGTTGAGGTTTCGGGCCTCCCATGCCGCCTTGTTTGAAACGGGGTTTCTCTGCCGTCTGTGCAGGGGTGGCTGGCCGGAGGCTCCCGGGATCACACCTGCGCTCCTGCCACGGCGACCTGCACGGGTTCTGGCCCATACTTGACCTTTCTGTTCTGTCGCGCAGGCAGTCGTGGCCAACCAAAATCGATGTGCCCCAGGACCTTGAGGATGACCTCACCGCCACGCCGCTGTCGCACGCCGCCGTGCCGCAGCCTCCCGCGCGAGCGGACGGCGTCCTCAACGGCCACCGCGGCAAGGGCCTGTGTGACCCGGGCCGGAAGGACGAGCTGGCCGAGCCTCCCGGGCCCGCGCTGTCCGCCGGGCCCCCCGCCGGCCTGCAGCCCGCCGGCGGCCGCAAGTGCCTGTTCCGCGTGGAGGAGGACGAGGAGGAGGACGAGGAGGAGCGCAGGCCCGCGGCCGTGTCCGCGCAGGTGGTGCTGCGCCGGAAGCCGTCCGTCACCAACCGCCTGACGTCGCGCAAGAGCGCCCCGGTGCTCAACCAGATCTTCGAGGAGGGCGAGTCGGAGGACGAGTTCGACATGGACGAGAACCTGCCGCCCAAGCTGAGCCGCCTCAAGATGAACATGGCGTCGCCGGGCACGGTGCACAAGCGCTACCACCGCAGGAAAAGCCAGGGCCGCGGCTCCAGCTGCAGCAGCTCCGAGACCAGCGACGACGACTCCGAGAGCCGCCGGCGGCTGGACAAGGACGGCGGCTTCGCGCCCCCATGGCACCGGCGCGACAGCAGCGAGGGCCCGCCCGGCGGCGAGGGCGACGGCGGCGGCCAGGGCAAGCCGAGCGGCGGCGGCGGCGCG
>NW_026586383.1:10847501-10862436 GCF_907164565.1 Psammomys obesus
CGTCGGGCGCGGGCGGCTCGGCGCGGCGCTGCGCGGGCCCGGGCGCCTGCTCCCCCGCCTCGGCCGGCCCGCGGGGCGCCGAGCTGGTGCAGAGCCTCAAGCTGGTGGGCCTGTGCCTGGGCTCGCAGCTGCACGGAGCCAAGTACCTGCTGGACCCGCAGAAGGCGCTGTTCTCCAGCGTGAAGGTGCAGGAGAAGTCGGCCTGGAAGATGTGCATCAGCGCGCCCGGGCCCGCCGCCGAGCCCGCCCCGCTGCGGACCGGCAAGCTGCGCGCCGGCGTGCTGCAGCTGCCGCTGTGCGAGAAGACCATCTCCGTGAACATCCAGCGCAGCCGCAAGGACGGGCTGCTCTGTGCCCCCGGCCCCGCCAGCTGCTGCCACGTCATCTGACCCGCCGCGCCCCGCATGGCCCCGTGCATGTGCTACACGCCGCTTTCCTGTTCCAGCCAAGTACTGTGGTTCTACATCCATGATCTCCAGTGTGGGTGAGCAGATGGACCCAGCGGGGCGCCCAGAGGCCCGGAGGGGACGTGTCCGTGTGCAAAGCCCAGATTCCTGCCCCACTCCCGTGCCCCGAGGCCCGCTGGTGCGCGAGACGGACCCAGAGCAATAACGCGCTGCCACAGGCTGGAGGAGCCGCTGCGCCACCAGGGCCTGTGCGTCTTAAGCGGTGGTATGAAACAGTTGGGGTGCGTGTGTCGTGTTTTCGTTGACAAAGCTTTCCTGTTCTAGCCGAGATCAGCTACCAGCTGAGGCGGCTCCGCCGTTACAAGGAGACAATCTCGTGCCTGTGTGCCCGAAGAGCATCGCCCGTCTCCCCTTCAGGCCTGTGTGGACGGGACGCCGGAGGGCCAGCGGCACTAGCCCTGTCACGTGGTGGCCGCATGCTGGACTGACTTGTGGGTTGACGAGAAGCTCGGGCCTCGGTGGCCTCTGCTTTCGCCTTCCTGGCCAGTGGCTCCTGGGAGGAGCGGGGAAGGGGGTGCGGGGGTGCTCAGAGCCCAGCCCGACCTCCCTGTGCACGGCTCCACACGGATGACCATCCCAGCACCTCTTCTCCCTGCGACCCCCCTTACCGCCCCCCCACCGCTGTCCTTCCTGTCCTGTTCTCCCTAACCGGGACCCCCTGACCCTATCGCTGTCCTCCCTACCCCCCCCCCCCCCCCCCCACTGCCATCCTCCCTGCCCATGCTCCATCATCCCCTGCTCTCCTCCCTGAGCTGGGGAGCCCGGACACTGGCTTTCCACATGTGGACCTGTGGGTGTGCACGTGGCCCTCTCTTCAGCGGCCTCTCCTGGCTGGAGCGACCGCAGCAGCACAGCTGAGCGGGTAACTGGGAGCAGCAGGGTGCAGCCAGCCGTGAGTGCTCGCTCGCTCGCTCGCTGCTGCTGCTTTAGGGTTCGGGTGCACAAGCTTCACAGCGTAACTGCTGAGTAAACACTACTCACCGTGCTTCCTAGAGCTAGAGCTAGGCCAAGTGCTTGTGCTTCCGCTGCAGTCCTGCTCAGTGGGACGCCACGCACGGAGAGCTGCAAGGACAGACGGGGGGAAGCCATAGAGCACGTTTGCTTGAAACTCTTAAGCAGGGATCTTCCAAGGGCCAGGAACCGGCCGGCGCGCATCTCCCACGGCCACCTGTGGGAGCCGGAGCCGTGAAGGGGCGTGCAGTGAGCTGCCGCAGCTGCTCCCAGCGGTGTACATAGTGTTGCGTGGTCCCGCCCCGGAGGCGCCTGTGAGCTCGGCCGTCCGCGTCTGGTCCAGTGGTTTTCTATTCAGGTGTACATACGGTGCTCACCTTAGGTCAGCAGCGTCGGCCACTATGCTGCAGAGCTGTGTCAGAGCCTTATTAGTTGTGTGTGGTTGCTGACCCTCTGGGTACACACGTGTCTGTCGAGTGCTGTCTGGCCCATTTGTTGACAAGTGGACGTCTGTGCATGTGTCATATGTCATGGGATGTCGTCACGGGCGGGAGCAGAACGCCATCACACCAATAGTGGACCAAACTACTCCCTTGCTCTAACAGTGACTTGTCCCCTAACCCGTCCTCAGAAGTCACATAGAGTGACAGTAGTGGACAAATTAAATATTGTGGGAAAGCTAGTCTTGTATTTTTCTGTGTGTGTATATATATAATTATGTACTTCGGAATTCTATCTGTATTTAAAGACGTGACAATCTTGACACCGATTTTAACAGTCGTGAGACTGAACAGAGATGTCCTGTGAGCCAGAGTCGGTGTGTGCCGAGAACACATGCGTCAGCTGATTGGCCAGTTGCCTCACATCCTGGCCGGTCTCTCCCCTGTGTGAACACCGACAGGTGTGTGACAGACAGGAAGTAATCCAATAATAAAGTGACATACCGGTGTTCAGCAATAGAAGCCGAGTCCGAGTGGTTTTCTTACGAGTGTCACTTCATACATGCCCGTCCACACTGGCACACTGGCTTCAGTGGGCCCCACAGCCCTCCTCTGGATGAGGCGGACTGAGCAGCTATGCCCACAGGCTTGGTGGCCTCCAACCCCCACCGGGCAGCACTTCCTTACCCGCCAGAGGAGGGCACATGCACTCTCGGCCCCTCTCACTGCCCGGCCCAGCACAGCGCCTGGACCTGCAGCCGCTCTGGCTCCTCCGCAGCTCCGGCCTGCCGTCTCCGAGTGCTCTGCCTTCCTGCTCTCCCCCCCCTTCCTGCTCTGCTCTCCCTTCCTGCTCCTGTGGTCCCAGGTCCAGGCGGCCCCCGCCGCTCTGATTCCCCCCTGCGGCCCGTCCCCTCACGCAGCGCAGGCTTTGCTGCTGTGTCCTGCATATGCACCCTGGCTGGTCAGCATTGCCACCGCCTGCAGAGTTGGGTCAGATCTGGGAATGGCTAGAGAGCTCCTCACAGACAGTCGCACTCTTCCACAAAGCAGCAAGTCTCAGAGCATCCCGGGTTTGTGGAACACTTACAGAAGCCATTTTCACACATCCAAAAAAGGGCTCTCTCTTCAGTGTCACCTCCTTTCTCCTCAGCTCTGCCTGGCCTTAGGCAATCTCAGTCCAGGCTCCACTTCCATCCTGGGAAAGAACTTGGTGAGCTGGGTGCCTCCCTCTGGGAGTGCCCCGTCTTCCCAGACTTGTCTTCTCCTGCCACACAGTGGGGTGACTCCAAGTTCACTCCGTATGCCGGCCAAGCCTTCCACACATAGCCTCGTGTCCCCAGGGATGCATTTCCATCACCGCTGACTTGGCAGATGCATTCAGGGAGCATGGCAGTGCCAGGCCCTTCACCTCCCTGCCCCCTCAGATGGACCAGAATTCTGGGCAGCAGCCTGCCTCTGCCTGTCTCTGCAACTGAACACCTTGGCTGAGCAGGGGCCACGAAGGCCAGTGCTGGGGAGTCGCAGGCATCAGTGAGCCTGCTGAAGCTCGGCTCTCCTTTTCCCTCGGTTACTGAGCACGGGCCTTCCCACCGCAGCCAATCCTAGCTCCTCCGGACCTCCCGGAAGGCCACATCCAGGTAGGGCTCCCAGGTGTGGGCGGAGGGTTGTCTCCTGGGTGACCCTGGGCCCTGTCAGGCTGACAGTCCACCCGTTGCCACCTGGACATCCTACAGCCGCCCTACAGCGGCCTTCTGTCCCTCGGCATGGGTACACTCAGGCCAGTTTCAGAAGTGCCCAAGTCTAACGGTTCAGAGCCCATGTCACACCTGTAAACACCCATAAAACTTCCAACATAGGATGCTCCCATAGCACCCATCCCCAAAGAGAAAAAGGGTGCACAGCAGGCAAGACCAGGCCAGTGACGGAATTGCCGGTCCTGCAGCTCCGAGGCTGGCAGCTCTGCCCTGCCGTTGCACTGCAGGCTCAGCTCTCCTCAGCGGAGGGACCATGCTTCTGACCTCTAACATCCTTGGTTCCCCACTGCACAGCGCATCTCCCCTCACGGCCCTTCTCTGGCACACTGACTGCCACAGGCTGCCTGGCCGCAGCAGTGCTGTGTAGACCACATGGCCAGCTTGACGTGAGCAGGGAACCCACCCCCACCTCCCCACCCCTAGCCCATGACACCCTGAGCACACACTCTCCCTTCTCATGAGTTTCTGTTTTCACGAAATAACCCTTCCGTGGCTGGCTGGGAGTCTTCCTGCATCTCCTTCCCCTGAGCAATTGGTCTATTTCCTTTAAGATCATCTGTTCTCAAGGTCTTAGGAGAGGGACAGACTGAAACTGGGTTCTTTGCTAGAATACAATTTGAAACTCCTCCAGCCCAAGAAAGTCCTTGACTTTCTGGAACCTCACATAGGGGCCCCCACTGCCCTCATGTCTCCCAGCATGCTTGTTTTTCAGGTTCCTTCCAGAATGGCCCACTGATCTCTGCTTACAGGATTTGAAAGATTTTTCTGGCCTGAAGTTCCAAACTCTCACATTCTTCCCGCAGAACAGTCCCAACGGCCCAAGGATCCCACAGAGCGATTGTGGCAATGGACCTCCTTTTAGTTCTGATTTTGATGCTGAGATAACTATCTGATAAAGACAACTTACGAGAAGGTGGCTTATTTTAGCTTGCTGCCTTGGCCATGAAGTCGAGGCACCGTGAGCTCAGCACAGCAGCTAGCATCCTCAGTCAGGCGGCGGAGAGCAGCCGGGCAGCTGGGTGGGCCTTCCAGCTCACGCTGGACAATGGCTCCCATGTTGAGGCCACACTGAGGGCCGGCAGGCTTCAGTCTCTAGGCTCTCAGGGATTCTAGACTCCGTCAAGCTGACAGTCAAGTCCATCACACAGCCTCTCCCCTTGACCCCAGCCTTCTACCTGAGGTCACTTCCCCTTTGGGGCCTTCCCCTTCCTCTCCTGCTGGCACACTGGTGTGACCTTCACGCACTCGAGTCCTTGCATTTCTCTCCTGTTGTCTGTTCTCTACCCTGAAATGCAAGAGGGCTTTTAAATTAAATAGACTGTTCAGTGGCTAAGGGCACCGGCTCCTCCTGCAGATGACCTGGGTTCAGTCTCTGCACCCATATGGTGCTCACAGCCACCAGTGAGTCGGTCTAGAGAATCAGTGCCCTCTCCTGGCCTCGGGCAACACACACCTGGTTACAGACATGTGCACAGGCAGATACCCCTGCCCCATGGAAATCAAGCTTTAAACTGCTTCGCTCTGCAAGCTGCTCGACTTCCAAGTGTGAGGATCCCTCATGTCCGTCCCTGTGGGGTTTTCTGGCTGGGCTTGCAATCCTTCCGTCTGTTAAAATGTGCAAACCATGTTTTCGGGGTAGACGTCCTGTGTGACTGCGGTGCCCCCCCCCCCATTCGGTTCTTCCCCCAACCCTCTGCCCACTCTGCCTCACCAGTCCTTGAGACTCCTAAGAACTGGGGACAGTGGCCTCCATCCTCAGCGCCCATTTGAACAAACCTGCACAAACTTCTGCCGGGGCTAAGTATCTTCCAATTTGTGGGTAGGGAAGAGGTGTGTTCCCAAACTGAAGCAAGGACACGGCTGCCCGGGCAGGGCCCCAGGCTGCTGGGTGCCCTTCTCCCTAGGCCACACTGGGGTGCAGCATGAAGGCAGGCATGGAATCCCCGGGCTCACACCATCTGGCTGTTGATGGGAGCATCCAGGATGGCCCCTTAGGCCGAAGGGCTGTGAAATGGAGGGACTGTTCCAGCCCTTGTCCTGTGACCTTTAACCTTTCCCCAGATGCGGTTTCCCTGCTGGAATGGGGCAAGAGCTGCAGGGCTTAAGGCTGGGAGCAGGGCTCTGGATTCTGTGAGCTGGAGCGCTATAGGCAGTGGGCACGGCCTGGCAGCTGGCAAAGGGCAGGCCACTCAAGTTCTGTGCTCCTGCTTCCTTGCCCACCAAATGCAGCCAGTGTGAAGGACGTGGGGGGCCGGGCTGTGTCTCACTGCTTGGCAGGAGTTCTTTCAGCATTGCTCTTCTCAAGGTTTGTTCTGAGATTTCTGAGCTGCCAGGAGGGCGTTAATGTTGTGCCATAGACAGATAGAAGCAGGGGTTGGGGGAGGCCCCCCGGGGTGCCCCCTCAGGAGCACCGTGGGGTGCTCAGCTTTGATGGACTTGCACCAACAGCCAGCAGAAAGCTGCAGTGAGGGGTGTGGTGGGCGGTGCCCAGGGTGTGTCTGTCAGTGTCACCCTGTGAAGTTTGACTGTGAAGTGACCTGGGGCCAACCCCATGCCATACATTTCCACCGACACCTGTGGCACTTGTAGCTCACACTTGAGGAAAGCAAGATGAACTTAACGTGGTTAGTGGTGCCAGTCCTCAGTTAGGCAAACTCAGGCCCAGGCCCCACAGCCTCTGGGAAAGTGGGTTAGGTCTGCTCGTGTCTGGACCCAGAGCCGGGGACTCTTGGGACAGCCTGGGCATCTGCTGAACCTGCTGGTCAGGGACCGGACACTGAGGCAGCTGTCCACACTCACCTCCGGCTGAGGGTGACACCCAGAGTCTGCCTCATGTCACACCTTGCTGGGAAGAATTCCAGGCAGGGCCTGTGGGACAGGCTTGTGTGAGACTCAGCTCCCTCAGGCCTCCCTTAGGCCTGGGCTCCTTTCCCACGCCTGGCCTACACGCTGGCCTTCGCATGTGGACGCCTCTGGGCAGCTGGGACGACACTGGGTGTGGATGAGCCTCTCGTTCCCCAGGGAATACCTGCTGCTTCTTATCCTTGGGCCTCAAGGATGCTGCTCAGCAAAGCGGGTTGAACTTCACCTCTGGCCTCTACAGGCCTGGCCCCGGCTCAGTGCCGCTGTCCTGGGTACTGAGCCCTGGTACTCCTTACCCAGCCAAGCAGGACCTGCGCCATGCTGTCTGAGCCTGTTAATGGGAGCTGGGGTCCAACGGTCTTGGTAATCAGGGTGGGCAAGAAGGAAAAAGCAGAGGGGTTCCACCCAGGTGACCCTCAGAGGCCAGGGGAGTGGCAAATGGGACCGTTTCTCTTGGTGTGAGTCATCAGGGGGGCCGAGGGTGGAGTGTGGGGACTCCAGGCTCGAAGTCAAGTGCCATGGCCAGCCTGAGGGCTGAGGTGAGCCCAGCAATGAGGAGGCTGAGCAGTGGCCAGACCCTGGGGAATGAGGTGGCATGGGTGAACAGGCAAACAGGACAGGCCTGGGGAGCAGGTGCAGGCACAGGCGCCTGCCTCAGTTCGGCGACAAGGGGCAGCAGAGGCAGAGCAGCCAGCAGGGCTATGACACCTGCCTCTGTACTGCGCAAAGGGCTGCTGTGGGCAGCACTCAAGCCGCTCTGAGTCCTGGGGACAGAAACACAAGCCCAGTTACAGCTTCTCAGAGCAGTGCCTGGCGTGCCCGGCCTGTCCCTGCATCCTTTGTGGCCACAGGCCCAGGGGAGCACCCTGTTCCCTCTGGTGACAGAAGTGGGGCACGTGGAAAGGCAGCAGCTGGGCCCACGTGCGGGAGAAAGGCCGACAGTCTCAGGCTGGGTACCAGGCGTGGCTGATTGACAACCACCGTGTTCCTGTGACTCCCAGCCCCGGCTCCGTGGGGGACCAGGAGCCCAGACAAAGGATCCCATTTGAATTCCTTCCTTTCCCAGAACACCTAAGAACCAAGACTTAAGGGCAGATCTTGGGGTCTCGGGGCTTGGGTCTTCTTCATGGCTTCCATATACTGACTCTTCATTATGAGCCTGATCTCCAAAGTTCCATCAGGAACCTGACAACACTGCATAACCTTACTCCTCCTGAGTAAGGGTGAGGACAGAGGTCGGAGCAGGGCTTGTAAACCACATGACAGCAAGCCTGTTTCTCTGGGTAAGGTGGGCTGTGGGTGCAGCCCACTGAGCTCCTGCTGGGGTCGTGGCAGCCCACTAGCAGGAACACCTCCTGAGGCAGGCCTCCCGCAGGTGTGGTCAGCCGCTGGGTCCCAGGAAACCTGGGCGTGGCTAAGAGCTTTGCGCTTCGCTTACCCTGGGGTCCCGTCTCATGGCAGCACACCTCACCACCGAGCCCTGGAGGCGGCTGGAGCGCTCATACTCTGACAGGAAGCAGGAGTCAGAGCAGAGGGGCTGCCTTTAATAGCTCAGTTACACAGTGTCTGCCAACATACGGCCACACAGAACCCAACCCGGGAGATTCGGGTGTGGGAGCTCCCATCCTACAGCCTTAGCATGGCTCCTGTGAAGGGTTTAGAGGGCACAGACCCTGAGCCACACTCCATCATGGGCCTGGCACCTACTGTGAACAGCGTATGAAAAGCTGGTGATGCCTTGGGGTTGAAGTTCAAGGGCAGCAAAGGCAGTTGGAGGGGTGGTTGGGTCCAGATGAGGGGGCACCAGGGAGCTACCAAGAGTCCCTGACTCTTCCCCACAGAGCCAGTAAGATTGCCTGCCGAGTCTCGGCCACTTCACACAGCCAAGCATCTGGCCCGGACTCCGGCTGCCCCTCCCTGTGCAGCTGTTCTCACAGGCTGGGGACGGGGTGGCCAGCACTCAGGTAGCTTCCTTCCCGTCTTCCTGGGACTCCTCCTTCAGGTTTTCAGCCACCAGCTTCATTTGCTGTGGAGAGAACACAGGACACCAGCTGAGCCAGCAGGGCCAAGGGGTGGCATGGGCATGGCAGAGGCTCCGTTCCGCAGACACCCAGGTGAGAACTGGCACCCAAGAAGGACATGTCCTGAGGCCACTGCCCACCGCCCACTTCCTGAATCCCTCCCCCAGCTTGGCAAGAGTGGCCATTGGAGGAAGAGACAGCATGGTGAGCACAGACAGCAAGGCCTAACAAGCCTTTGGCTTTCCCCTGGACGGAGTGGGATGACAGGGCCTAGGAAAGACACACCAAAGTCTTTCCTCTGTCCCTAGAAGCTGAGTGACTGCAAAGTTTAGCCTGGTGAGCACAGCACCCAGATGTGCCCAGGTGGCAGGCAGCTGTGCCCTCTTTCGCAGCTGCCGCCTTCCACAGAGCCCATACCCCTGGGGAGGAGCTGGAGAAGAGCCACGAGTCCCTGCCTCCCCCGCCCTGCAGATCCCGCCACGTCTCCCCGCAGCACGGGAGAGCACACCTCCTCTGTCCTGCGCCACCCCCACTCTGGAATGCTGCTGAAAGCAGAGGTTTCTGACAGCAGCATGTACCTCTGAAAAAAGCACTCTTCAGGTGTGAGCAGCGCTGGCCTGCAGGTACCAGGCTGTCCCCACCAGGGCTTGTGTCACATGAGCACAAGGGCCCTTCCCAAGGCCCTGACCATGGACAGGTGTGGGGTGTGATGAATCTCAGTCTGCTGTTCCTCACAGCCATTTTCTTCCACATGACTAGGGGATGGCTGCGGACGCTAGCCCTGATCTGCATCTTCAGAGAGACAGGGAGGCCGTTAATGGGGGAGTGATGGGTAGAGGGAGGTGAGCAGCTGACCAGCGCAGGGCCTGGGGCACTGGGCCGACACTGGAGCCAAGGCTGGCTCAGCTCTCCCTGCCCAGGCCTCACAGCCGCGCTGTGATACCCGCAGAATGACAGTTGGTCTGAATTAGTCCACAAACCTGCAGAAACAAGCCCCAACATCTGGCACAGCTTCTCCAAGGGAGGCCACCAGGCCACTGACGGGAGCCAGGGGCACTGTACCACCGCCAGCTGGTGTCGCTCAGTGACTATGCAACCTGGAATGTCTTTAAGACCCAAAGAATGAACGCATGGGGGTAGAGAACCTATGTCCTGATGGGCAAGTCTAAAGACAGTCTCAGTTTAGCAGGGACGCTGGCACTTCAGCAGGGCAAGCACTGGCAGCCTCTGAGGGCCCTGTGAGGTGCCAGCTGCGCCTTCACATGCAGCTCGTGTGTGACAGGACACACAGCAAAAGGACACACAGGAGCCCATAGCTCCCCCAGGGGAGGCTCTTCCAGGATGCAGCCCAAGGCAAATGGGATTTCTTCCCTGGGGGACCTACGTAAGTGGCCATTGTCTCTATTTGACTTTGCTATTGGACAGGAGTATCCGAGTGGCCATAGTCACTCCCTAAGGCCAACGAGGCCCAGAATCTGCCAGGCGGGTTCTCCTGCAGCCTGCCTGGGCCGCAGGGCCACGCTGCTTTGCTGTGGCAGGTAGGGGAGGTCAGGTGTCACAAGAGGTCTGGCCTCTGCTTGCCCTGTGCCTCCCTCTGTGGCTGGTCCTTCAGGATGGTCTCTCTCGACACAGTTAGGTCCTGCCAGAAGGCCCCAGGGCTACCAGCTCTTCAGGTTCTCTTCAGTAACGCTGGCCTTGGTGTGTGTGAGTAGGGGTGAGGGCAGGGAGCAAAGTCACACCTTTAAACGTAACTGGACTCTTTGGAAACCCTGAAATTAAAACCTGCATAACTGTCAGGCAGAATAAGATAACAGAGCTGACCTTTCCCTAGAAAATAGGAACAGAGTGGAGAGAGAATGGACTTCTTTTTAAACTGGTGACTCATTCATATACTCAAACTTCAAATGGTCCTTTAAAAGTGCAGGTGGTTTCCTATGCCCACTCTCAGCCTGGGGAAGATGTGTGGCCAGGTCCCCTTCCTTGTGGGGAACTACAGAACGGTCTTCTGAGCCTGTTTCCCCAGACCTGGGATGGCTGCGGTGGATCCTGCTGACCTCAGCGCTGTAGGCCTCCCTGACACCCTCAGACCTTCCGGGCCCTGTGACAGAAGCACGTGGAAACTGCTTCCTGGTCACAGCTACTGCACTGCTGAAAATCTCCCAGCGCCTACCCAGCCCCAGCCACCAATGTGAAGAAGTGTGAGCATGGCTGGGCTGGAGGCTGTGTTTAGGAAAGGAACACACTCAAGGCCACCCGGGCCTCAGCCCTCTGGAGCATACAGGCCTTTGGCTGGGTGGGCTTCGGTGAAGAGCAGACACTGAAGGATGTCCTCAAGGTGGCCTGCGCCCCCCCGCCCCAGGCTTCCGAGGAGCAGGGAACTGGCCTGGGATAGAGTAATCCAATTGTCGCTGATTTAATTGATCTGGGCACAGCCCAGACAGTAGGACTTCCGGAAACTCCCTGCACTGAGGTAGAGAGCCGAGCCTCTGAGAGAGGGTGACAGGAGCAAAGGCCTCCTCCGCCCGCCCTGCCATCTGGCACGGTGGCATCTCCAGAGGAGCACCTTCTGGGATAGCTGGCTAAACCTCTGAGAGCAGTAAACAGGCGGAGACGGGAGAGACACGGCCAGTGGTGCCTGGCTCCCAGGTTTCCGTCAGGCCACCTAGCCTGTGGCCTCTGTCCTTAATGTACACCCGACCCTTTCAGGGACCTCAGTGCAGCTCATCCGTCTCTTGCAGCCACGTCAGAAATTGTGTTCAGCTTGTGGTTGGAGACCCAGAGCCCCCTGGACACCTGGCAGTCGCATGAGGACTTGGCGTCTGGGCTGAGGCTCAGGTCCTGCTGTGGACCAAACCCAGAGCCTTGCCTTTGACAGACAGACATTTGCCCACTAAGCTAAGGCCCCAGCCCCAGAGAGGCTTCAAAAGTCAGCAGCAAAAGATGGAAACTGTCCTGGGAAAGTAAGTTAGCAGCTGCTTAACTACCTGAACCTACAGCAAGAGGGAGCTGGTGAGCAGAGGTGCTCTGATGCCAGAGACCAAAGACTCAGGAGAGCAGGACCTGGCAGCAGACAGCAGCTTCCAGAGCATGCCAGAGAGCAGCAGTGTGGCCCACTCCAGATGTGCCAGAGAGCAGCAGTGTGGCCCACTCCAGATGTGCCAGAGAGCAGCAGTATGGTCCACTATCCAGATGTGCCAGAGAGCAGCAGTGGGGCTCACTATCCAGATGTGAAAGACAGGAAGACGATGAGTCCATAAGCCACCTTTAGGAAACTTTCCGACATGGTGAGCCAAGCAAAGGCTCTGGGGTGCACTGGAACAGCTTCTAAACACAACCCTGCTTTGGGGGCTCCTCCTTCTTAGAGGAGTGGGGTGCAGTGAAGTGAGCTTGTGCATAAAGGCACAGGGCAGCTTCGTCCTTGAGGAGAAAGTGACCTTTTCGCAGCCTGTGCGCCCAAGGTTTGGCCTGCAGGGTTCACAGCATGGGGCTGGGGGAGGAGCGGCCCGCCTGGCCGACCTGCAGGCTGCTCGGACAGCACCAAGCTCCTCTGGAGACGCCACTCGGAATCAAAACTACAGCTTCGTTGAAATGAGCCACAGGTCGCCATGCCAGCCTGGTGCTGCCTGGGTGCTGCCTGGGTGCCTGTTGGCCCCAGAGGAGCTGTGAGAGGTGGCAGAGCAGCTGTCTAGGCTTATCCCTGCTTCTGACCATATCCGAAAGGCTCCATGATTTCTTCTTAATCAGATAACACAACGGCAATAATTTACTATTCTAGATGAGACATCATAGACCACCCAAGAGAACACGAGTGTTCTAATTTTCTTATGCCACAATCACCCAGTGAAATTAGGTGATGCTAGGATCACCAAATGATGTGCGACTAAAATAAAGTACTATAAATTCAGAAAGGTCGGGAGCTAGGACTAAAATGAGAGGAGGAGCAGTGTTGGGCAGTGATCTACAGGCTTCTAAAGACCCCGAGCTCTAAAGAAGCTATCCCAAATATACTTCTAAATGCTATTTATTAGCTGGGTGTGGTGGCACACATCTTTAGTCCCAGCACTTGGGAGGCAGAGGCAGAGGATCTCGGTGAGTTCAAGGCCAGCCTGGTCTACAAAGTGAGTCCAGGACAGCCAGGGCTACACAGAGAAACCCTGTCTCTAAAAACAAAAACAAACAAAAAACCCAACAAACAAAAAAGCTATTTATCCTTTCTAGTGTCTATCATTCACTTAAACAACAGTTTCATTTTAGCTTGTCATATGTGGTGCAATGCGCTTAGATCACACTCACCCCTTGCCTTGCACAACTTCCTTCAGCAGAGGAGTGATCGCCTTAGCACCTTTAATAAGTACCTGGAGTGCAACAGAGGGGAGGGGGGCCTTCGGGCCTGAGCTAGTGGGAGCACAGAGAGCAAAGCTCAGCTTAGCAGGAGCCAGGCAGCTGAAGAGGAGTCACCCGGAGGTGGTGGCACTTGTCTCTAATCCCAGTTCAAGGCCAGCCTGGTCATAGAGCAAGTTCTAGAACAGCCAGGGATACACAGAGAAACCCTGACTGGAAAAAACAAACAACAACCAAAACAGGAAAGAGAAAGAATAGAAAGAAGAGAAAGAAAAGAAAAGAAAGAAAGAAAGAAAGAAAGAAAGAAAGAAAGAAAGAAAGAAAGAAGGAAGGAAGAAGGAAGAAAGGAAGGAAGGAAGGAAGGAAGGAAGGAAAGGAAAGGAAGGAAGGAGAGCAAACAGCCAGGCAAGAGGAGGAGGGTGCTCCAGGGCAGCCAGGAGACAGGTTTCTGAGGGCGAGGCTGTGCAGACCTTGAGAGGAAGATGGTGGAGGAGGGGAGGGACCCAGGCCAGTTGCCAGGCCTCCCCTGCCCTCGCTGCGGCCTGGCTGCTGAGTCTGCTGACCTTGTCTACATGCCACTCTGCTCGAGTCCCTTTTCCTTTCCGTCCAGGTTTCTCTCTCCTCATCGTCCCTCCTCACCTCCCTTTTCTCTGCTCGAGTCCCTTTCCTTTCCATCCAGGTTTCTCTCTCCTCATCGTCCTTCCTCACCTCCCTTCTCTTCTTTCACTCATACTTTTGTGACTAATGAAAAAATTCAAGTGACATACTTGGTTCCTCCTGACTGACTTAACCTGCTCTGGCCTTCCCACTGGGGCCCATCCACTATCCCCCTTCACTCTGCCTCAGCACCCCAAAGTCGCCCTCTCCTGTTGTTCTTGTTGGGGGTGTCCTGTTATTCTGTCTTCAGTTTCAGGGTTTCCCCACTGTGGGCGTGCTCTCGACCCCCGCAACTCCTGACCAGCTTGTCCAGACTGCTGCGTCGTGCTGCTTGCTGGTGTGAGAGCCCACACTTCACCAGCCTCACAGCTGGCGCCTTCTCGGTCTCCCCAGTTAGGACTGGAATGATGTGTCAGAGACCCTGACAGCAGTGTTTAAGCATGGGCCTGCTCGGTTCCCTTTCCTCTCTGTCTTGGAGAAGGGCATAGTATGTGATGGCTGGAGTAGTGGCAGCCACCTTGAGACCACCATGAGTGAGAATGCCACAGATGGCTGGATGGGAAAGCTGGAAAAGCCTGCTGAGGTCGTAAGTGATTGCTCAGTTGCTCCCCAACCCTGGGAGGTCAGTATGTGGACTTGTTTTCAGTCAAACTCACGTAATGATCTTGACTCTATGTGGAAGCCACCCAGAGCTATTCCATACCGCCAAAGCCCTCACATCCCTCATTCTGGAAATTACTGGGTACCCTTCTCCACTGAGCCTGTGGGCACAATCCCACTGGGTGGGAAGCCTGTCTGGGTACTGTGCTGACCCTGTCCACATCAGAACTTGAAAGCTGTCAGTTACACTGCCAGTTTTTAACAAGTCCTTCCTGGGGATGATACTTTCCACCCACTAGTTTTAAGTTTGGTTTAAAAACCTAAATTGTGCTTGTCACCCATTCCACGGAGCTGTTTTTCTAGGTCTTGACTTTGACAAAGAGGTCTCCTGGTCCCCTCTCCTGCAGTGCTGACTGTTTTGCGTCCTCACTAGTGAGCTAGCTGCCCTGGGTGCCAGTGGTCCTGTACACCTTCCCTGGCCCCCATCAGGGTCCACAGGCTGGAGCCCTTTCCCCATCTTTGTTTCCATGGCAAGGAGATGAAGCTCAGCACCCTCCTCGCTCTATCCTGCCTCAGAGGCTGGACCCCGGCACATACTTTGGAGTATACTTCATTTGCGCAGGAAGCGAGGCTGCTCTGGTCCTTGGGTATCTGGCAGACTGGCCTCAGCTCTGGACATCCCTGTCTAGGATTCACTTCCCACTGGGCCTTTCTTGGAAGCCTGCTCTAGTCTCTGCCTCTGCTCATCCCAGCTTCCTCCAGCTGTGGTCCTCTGTCTTCCTGCTCATCCACAGACTTCCCCCAGCTGTGGTCCTCTGTCCTTCTACTCATCCCAGGCTTCC
>NW_026586383.1:10862446-10915088 GCF_907164565.1 Psammomys obesus
CTTCTACTCATCCCAGGCTTCCCCCAGCTGTGGTCCTCTGCCCTTCTGCTCATCCCAGGCTTCCCCCAGCTGTGGTCCTCTGTCTTCCTGCTCATCCCAGGCTTCCCCCAGCTGTGGTCCTCTGCCCTTCTGCTCAGCCTCCCTTGCTCTCTGGCAGCTTCCCTCACAGCAGTGCTGGCGTTTTCTCGTGCCCTGTTAGAATTCTTCATGGACCTCTTGACCCTCAGTCTCTTCTGGATGTTTGTTTTCCGATTTCCTCTCTGAGCTTTTTCCATCTGGAAGAGGAGTACACGATCCTCTCAAAACAGCTAGAGGCTACGTACTCCCATCTACCAAGAGTGGCTGGAATGTATGGGAAACAAGAACAGTCAACCACACCCTTGCACTTCCCCCCTTTATCATTTCCTGCAGAAAGATCACACTTCCCAGCTTTCCTTGTGGACTATGGAAGTCACTTCCACTCCTGTAAGAGGCCATCTTTCCCTGTAGTAGTGCGTGCATGCACACACGCACGCACGCATCCATGCATGCACGCACATACACACAGGTGACAAATGTCCCAAGGCTGTGAATAAACACAGAACTGCCAAGGTCAGACCATGTCTCTCTTCCTGTCAAGAGGCCTCCAGATGCTTCCCATGTCACAAATGCTGGAGGGGCTCAGAGGGCAGAAGTGCAGAGAGAGAGGGGGCTGTTCTTCCCAGCTCACTACCCATGTTGTCTGGCTTTCCTCTGTGAAGCTGTGGGGTATTCTCCGCTGGGCTTCTGTTCCCACCAGAGCAGAAAAGGCCATGGTGAGACAGCAGCCCAGAGAGCTGGGGCAGCAGGGGCACCAAGCCCAGGGTGGGGGCGGCGGGGTCTGGGGGAGAGATTGGGGTGCTGAGGTAGGGGTTGGGGGGATGGGGGAGGGTTGGGGTGCTAAGCTCCAAGGAAGCCTCTTGACTTGGATTCCTGAAGATTCTTGTCTCCCTCCATTTTCCCCTTCCTTATCCCTCTCTCCTTCCAACAGGGTCTTACGATGCAGCCCAGGCTAGCTTCACACCCTTGCTCCTGCCCCACCTCCCAAGGCCAGGGTCCCCCCTTACTGTGGCTGTGTAGCACACAGACAGGACTGGAAGCCCCTCGATCCTGAGCCTCTCTGCGCAGAGTTCAGAAACCCTGTGAATCTGTCTGCTGCACCGTCTCGAGATTCCCCTGTTTCCTCTGGGACTTGTGTTCAGTTCGCAGTCCTCTGGGGATCCAGTGTGGCTGCACACTGGTTTCCCGCCTGCCGCCAACCTGTCCTTCCTGAGCATGCACTGCGGCCGTCCCCTGCTCAGGCCTGCTCCCACCTGCCGCCCCTGCAGCCTTCGCCGTGACTCTAGCACGCGCCCTGAAATCGGCAGCATCTGAGCTCAGTTTTGCCCTTCTTTCGGAGTTTGGCTATTTTTAGGTCCTTTATTTTCCATGTCAGTTTTAGAATCTGGCTCATCAGCTTCTACAAAACACAGCTGAGGCGCTGCCAAAATTCCCATGGCAAGGCTGGGCAGTTTCCGTCCTGGGGGCTCTGCTGTTCTGCGAATGGGCAGAAGCACGGCCTGCAATGGATGTGTGGGTCACATTCTAGATTCTCCTGAAGGTTTGGTTTCCACATACACATCAGCATCCGTGAACAAGGCCCTGTGCTCCTCCGCACAGACATTGTGCGTCTGTTTCCCTCTCACTCCTTAGCTTGATGGAGTCTGCATCACAGTGCTGACTTTCCTCCCGCTGCTCTCACAGCGAGGGGCCAGCTGTCACCCACTCCTTAAGGAGACCATTTACAGATGTGGCATCGATGTCCCTTATCAGGCTGATGAAACTGTTGCTGGGTATCCCACAGGTCAGCGACGTAACATCCCAGCCTGCTGTTAAGCCTACGGCGTTTTCTGACCTGAGGCTTTACTCTTTAGAAACTAGACACACACATTTAATCGCTCCTGTCTGTGTGACTGTTGTGACGCATGGAATATAGCTCCAGTGATGGCTTTAACATCCCTTCTGGCTTATTCTGCCCTGTACTTCAGCACTGGGCCAGTTAAACTGATAAAAGTTCTCCTCCTGATTGCTCCTATGTGTATATTCATGCAAATTTTGTTCTGTCCTGGGATACAGTTACATGACTTGAAACACTGATGCATTGGATTTCACTTCCTGGTTTGTCAGATGGGTCAAAAGAAGGGCTCAGCCTGGAGGTACTTCCCACTCACGGGGCAGGCTCCCAGCTCCCCATGAATGCCAAGTTTTCTATTTGCTACAGAAACACTGCCCAACCCTGGGTGCCAGGCTTGGCCCCTCCCCTCCTGATGGCTCCTTCCCTAGTCCATTCCCTCACATGCACATACCCTTCTGGACATGAAACAGGTGCTCGGTAGACCTCTGGTGCTTTCTATACACTCCATTCTTCCTTGGTTCTGCCTATCCTGGAATCCTCTGCAGCCTTGGCCTCCCTGACCCCTCTTCTCAAGGTCAAAACTGGAGCACTGGGCAGGTAATTTAAAGTTAACGACAAGGTCTTTACATTAAGTACTTCTGGTATCCATCCTCCTGTAAGCAAGTATCAGGGGCTGGGTGTTTTGACTCTTTTGAGTAATGGCTGGCCTCTTGCTTGCTGCCCTAGCTTCCCTGAACAAAAGGACTGCCGGCCACAAGCTGGACTTCCCTTGTGTCAGTACCACCATCCTGAACATTACACAGTCCCTCAAAACCACATGATGACCACAACTGAATACAGCAGCTTCTGAAGACACAGCCAGGGCCATCTCAGTTTATACCAGACACGCTGAGGCCACAATCTTCAGTGAGATCTAGTTGACTTTGCAACCCTTTCTACCTGGGCCAAGTGGAAGCATTTCCCCTGGTGGCCTAGGGGGGCTCTGCTGTGAGGGAGCTGAAGGCAGCAGCGTCTGCTACTTTGCGGGATGATCTTCTCACTTTTCTCCACCCTTTTCTTCCGCCCTTTCATCCCCCTAACACTAGATGAGAGAGAAAGAGGACAGAGAGGAAAGAGAAGAGATCCCTGAATTAAGTCACCCTTAGACTACTTCCTGGTGTCAGGATTTCTGGTGTCTTGTTTGTTTTGAGCGTCACTACAGGGCAGGACTAATGGCACCAACAACCCACCCACCTCTCGGGGCATCGATGGTCCCTCCATATACCCTCCGAAAAGCCCCTGGATTCCAAATGCACACAATCGAAGAAACTATCTGCAGCTGGTAAAATCACGTCCCCACCAGAGCACGGGGAGAATCATAATCAGCTGCTGTGAAGCAGCCCCATGTCCCCATACCTGGGACTAAAACAAAACATATTTTTATAATATTTCTGTGTTTTTGAAGAAACCAAAATTCCAAAATTCTCACTGCAGGGCAAAGACTGTGATTGGTGCAAACACAAACCTTTATTTGCACATAAGGTGAGCCCTTGGTGCTCACCCACTCCTGTGAGTCCTCCCCTAGAAGGCTCAGTCCCCTCCCAGCAGCAGCTCTGGGCCACTACTCCTGGGCCCCTTTCTCAGCCCTGCACTGCGCCTTCTAGAAGCTCTAGGCGGTTGGCTGACAGTGCTTCTGTTTTTCAACATTCTTAATGGATTTATGTTTTCATGCATTTTCTTTTATAAACCAGGATGGCTTCTGGAGGAGGCTCTCCTTCCCCTGCCCAGAAAGAGCTCCAACAGAGCTTCTGGAAGAGCCCAGCAGCCCAGAGAGCTCCAAGGTTCTTTAACTAAAGGTTTCTTCTAACTGAGGAACATGTGCTGCAGACGGGGAAACAGCAGGATTAGGGCAAAGATGAGAGGTGGAAGGACAGTCAAGTCTCAGCCTGCCTCGCCCGGAGGCTCTGCTCTCTTCAGCATCCCTCAGGGTGGCTCAGCCTGCCTAGCTCTTGGAAAGAACCTGTACCTGGGTGTGTATTTCCAGTATCAAGCTGGTAGCAGATCAAGAGTGTAAAAGCTAGACCGAGAGACTGTTCTTCCTTTTAAAGTATCAGGGTCACTTCCACAGCTCTTTCCCCCTTTCTTGGTTTTGGTTTTTGAGACAATGTCCTAGTATATAGCCCAGGCCAGCCTCATACTTGTCATTCCCCTGCCTCAGGCTTCTGAGCGCTGGACTGCAGGCCTACACTCTTGATGGAGTAAAACATCAAATCGTGAAACAAACATTAGCTCCAAAATTTCTTATGGGTTTAAATAAATGAAGACTTAAAAAATGGTTAAGCTCTGTGCCATCGTTTTTAGCTGCAGGCTGACCTAAGATGTTGTTCTAACCCTGAACAGATCCAGACTCCCGTGCGGTGCCTGGACCCGCTGGACCCGCTGGCAAGCGGCTTCTAGGCTTTCAGGATCCCAGTGCTGTCGTCTCAAGCAGCTTTGCTACTTGGTGATCTCCAAACAACGAGGCACAAACTCTCAGGGTGTGTGCGCCCCAGGGAGACAGACAGGCATCCTGGGAGCATCAGGGAGTTCCCACAGTCCACAGGAGGGAAGGGGCAATGTGGGGGGTGGCACCTCCCCCGGGAAGTCCACAGGGCTAGGAGTTGGTGTCCCACCATTCAGGTTGGAACCCACGCACCACTGGGGTACACGAAAGGGCAGGGGTCTGGGGAAGTGGCCGAGCCATCAGGACCTTCACAAAGGTTCAAGAGCAGCGCTTTGCGCCAGTGACAGAGCACTTCCCAAGTTTGTGTGAGGGACGAGGCCCTCAGTTCATAGGAGTACACACACAAAGGGAGGGGTCCGCTCTCTGTCTGTCTCTCTCTCACACACAGTCAGGCAGACAGAGACCTGGGCAAGCCTCTCTCCCTCGTGAGGCGGCAGTAGCGTGGCTGTCTTTAAATGTGAGCATCCTGGAGGCTGTGAGCAAACCTCACAGGTGCCGAGTCCAACAGTGCCTTAGCCATGGGCTTCCTGGTCTGCAGACTACAAACAATGACCACTTACTGCTTATAATGTATTCGGGCTAAGGCATGTTGTCATAGCATGGACTGGACAGACGTCCATCCTGCTGACCATCCAGGAACTCGCTGTGTGTGACTTACAGACTCTCCTTCAGCTCACACAAAATTGGCAGGGCACTCCTTAGCACATTCTAATCGCTAGGCTTTTGCTCAAAGCTAGAATCTTAGCCTAAAGCACATGGTTCTCACTGCCTAATTACTGACAAATTCTTATGACACTGCTCGATTTTCAACAGCCACTTTGCCAGAGGTAATTGCCTACTTCTTTGGGACTGGAATAAAAAAAACAAAAAAACAATTTTCTTTTACTTACTTCAAGTAGTATTGTAGTTAAGGTGAAGTATCTAATTGAAGCATTCTTGAATGTGTGATGTGAAAACAGAAGGAAAACTCCAGTGAAACCATTCACCAGAACTGGTTCCATTATCACTGTGCACTGAGACCTTGGCTCAGCTCTGTGCTCAGCAGCCTGAGGACACTGGGTCCCCGTTGGGAACCACAAAACAGCCGTCACGGATCCTCTAGAAAGAGTCTGAGGAGGAACCACAGGGAAGGCCCTGGTTTATCAGGAGCAAAGGATGGTGGAATGGGGGGGGGGCTGCTGGGTGTCTGCAGTGACCTCTCCTGGGATTCTGTGGCTTCCAGGTCACTTTGCTCATAAGCTTCAAGATGAAGAAAGCTTTAAAAATTAAGTAAAAAAAAAAAAAACAAAACATTTAAGTGGGTTTTCTCAGGCTGGAGAGATGGCTCAGAGATTAAGAGCACTGGCTGCTCTTCCAGAGGTCCCGAATTCAATTCCCAGCACCCACATAGTGGCTCACAACTGTCTATAATGAGATCTGGTGCCCTCTTCTGGCATGTAGGTGTACATGCAGACAGAACATTGTATGCATAAGTAATAAATCTTAAAAAAAAAAAAAAAGAATTTCTCTACGTGAAATGCACTGTTCACGGATGAGAGAGGGGTACTTATGGCTCTACTCCCTCCTGCCACCCCTAGGAAGGAGAGAGGAGGTTAGTGGGGAGAGGGCACAGACCCCTTTACCCCGGCTGTTCAGGGTCAGTGGTTCTTTCAGGGCTCCACAGTCTCTGTCAACAGCAAAGGCAGCCAGGAGGCTCCTCCAAGCCATTGCACCCCAAAGCGTTTCTCTCCATCTGTCTGCTCCAAACCACTATACCCTCCGTCTCTCAGGTTTCTCCAAACTGCCACACGAGACACGCCAACACTGCACAACACCTTCTCTTTCTGGGCGCTCATCTTTCTATCTTCAGAGCCCTAGACGACACCCCTCCCTGTGCTGAATAAGGCAGGCCATTACCAGCCAGCAAAAGCCAATTATCGGCTCTGGGCAAACTACAGCCCAACTAAAATCCCATTCTTGGGATTAAACTTATTTATACAACATAACTGAGTTTACAAAGAAACAGAAACTTCCAGTACAGAGTGCTGACACAGTCTGTCCCTAGCGAGTACTCTGTGGTTGGGACATGAAAACACGCCGGGTCCACAGTCAACTGTTTCCTCAGCTGAATTCTGGAGCGAGGGGCTTTCCCTTCCTGTGTACCTTAACTCCCCTCCATTTCTCTTCTGCTCCTTCCTTTCCTCCCCTCATCTTTCCAGACAGGCACTCTCTTCAGACTAGACTGGCATGGAACTTGCTATGTAGTTCAAGCTAGCCTGGAGCTTGCAGCCATCCTCCTGCCTCTGCCTCTGGAGCACTCCACTTGCCTGTCTGTGGGCTCTGCCTCACCATCCTCATGAAAAAAGAAAAGAAAAGAAAGTCGGGCTAACCACCACATGCTTCTGTGAGGATATGAACACATTCAAAATTACAGAGCATGGCTCGGGGCAGCCCTAGGCAGCATGAGGCTTCACTCCCAGGCCGAGTCTTGAGGAGTCTTGAGTAGTTCTCGCTGGCTTGACTACTGCATACTGAGAGCCAGAGCACGCAGGGACTTTCATTCCCCGTATCCAGCACCGCTGAAAGCAGTCAGTTGCAACTAGCGGTGGTCGTTTCTGAGGCAGAGCTTAAAACGCTGGAGCCTCAGCCTCACTGATGTGAGCTGAAGAAGTCACGCTGCTGTTCTGACAAATCACTAGCGCAGAACTGTGCTCTGTGCACAGCTCGTGGCTGACAGGGTGCACGGCTGATGGGCTCACACAGTCTGGAACCCTCTTGATCCTCACTGGACTATGAAGTCGAGCTGCTAATGCCACCACAGCATTCCAAATTCCTTCCCTCCTTTGGGAAGAGGTTCCTTAGGTTACACTGGCTGCTCCCACGGCTGGCCCTCCTGTGACCTCTGACCCACCCCACACTGCATGTGCTGAGTCTAGCCATGGGGGTCGGCAGTGCAGAGCTGACCCGTCCTCAGCCAGGAGCTTAGGAATTCTCCCAGAATCTCGACAGATTCTCTTCTCCCTCAGCCCAGACTGTGGATGCAACAGCCATCTCGTCTGGTTTCGGAAGGCTCTCCTCCCCAGGTCAAGGGGAATGACGTCCCCAGATATGACCTCATGCCTCAGTTCTAACTCACAGCTGAAGGAGTCTGAAGAAATCACACACGTGACACTTCCCTGCGTCTTTGTACCTGGCAGGAACGTGGCTCTGACTTCCAACTGGGCGCCCACCTGCTCCTCTCTCCGCTCTGTTGCTTCTGTCAATCCTCCAGGGTACATTGATGTTTTTGAACTTACAGCACAGCAACTTGATGTACACTAGGCAAGGAGAGGCTATGCGCACACAGACATGGCTGCTTCTCGGCCACTTGACCTCAGGTCAGAGGCCAGCATGGGCAGCTTCGCAAGAATGTATCTCAAGACAAAGTGGAAAGTCCAGCGAATCTATGCTAGCAGTTCCCTTCTTGGGATCGAAGGCCCATGCATCCACACGTATGCGCACATACACACACACACACACACAGGCATGTCGGCATCATTCATAGAGAAAGAACACTTTCTTTTGAAAGCCACAGTGGTCTCACACCCACGAGGAGGATCGGGGTTAGCTCTGACTCCACTTTCCCTGCTATTCCAGGCCCCTACACATACCTTAAAGGGCCCATACACACACCAACATGCACACAAAACATAAGTGCAAAAAAGTTTTGTACAGTACATACTAAAAAAAAGTCAACACACTAGTTTCATGCCCCCATAGCCCACAAAGTAACCTGGTTTTGATCTCATTCAACACCTCGCTGTCACATGTGAGAACAGATGGGCGGGGGCTGCCTGTCACAGGCTTCTTTTCTCTCAGGAAACCCAGACTTCAAATTAGAAATATGCCTGTCAGCTGTTGCCAAGACAATGCAAACAGAAAAGGGAAAACTTCCTGCAGGAGGGACAGACTGACTGACTTACAAGGTCACTTTTCAAATAACACACTAGGCGATGTCTTTCCCCACAGAGCTTGGGGCCAAGGTCAGCAGTGAGGCCTTACATCCTCCTGACAGAACTACTCTGTGGGCTCTAAGTGCAGGGCCAAACCACCTCACAGGGGCCTGAAGCAACAGCTTTCTGGAAGGAAAACCCGGCTCTGAGCAGAAGGGGTGTAGGCTGCGGTAGCCTCAGCACAAGACGTGCCTTCCCACTGCGTCCCCAGGGGCTGCCGCTCACATTCATCTCTCAGCACGTGGGGTTACCAAGAACACTTTGCTCACTCTTCAGGAAACTTGTCACAGTCAAATTCAGCCTGAATCTTACTTTGTGGCATTCCAGAAACCTTGGGGTCACAATGATCCAGATCCAGGCTTGGCCCCTGGTCCCCTGATCTGCCTCCTGGCGTTTATGCCTCCTCAGGCATTTATGCCTCTTCAGGGCCCTGCCCACTGTGTGTCTGTGGTTCTGTGTCTCGAGCAGCAATGATGATGTGTCCTTATGAAGATCATGAAGGGAGAGAGAGCTAAGACGACACAGGCCCTCAGAGGCAGAGACCTGGGGTGGGGGTGTCTGAGTGTAGAGAACCTCTATTTCTGTTACGAGGAGGAACTCCAGTGTGCACACTGTCCAGCGTCATCGACAGTAACATGCACCCAGCCTCGGGTCAGGGTCACCCAGCCAGCCTCGTCTTCTGGACTGCGGCTGCAAAACAAATCACTATCTCACACTTAAGGTGGTCAGGAATGTGGAAGCAGCTGGGCGGCCTTGGTCAGAGAGGAGCTTCTGAGCGGCCTCCGAGCTGGCGTGAGCCTAAGGGGTGCCTGCCTCAGCCCATACCGCTGCAGTCTGTGTCTGGGGTGGCTTGTTGGAGCAGAGCATTCCTTTTCTGTTCACAAATGTTTTGCAGAACTCAATCCTTATGATGTGGTCCACACACTTGGGACTACTTACTATCTGGATCTTTACAGAGAAAAACTCACCAGCTTGTGGTGCAGAGAATCATCACACTGTCCCTGGTCACCTGGCAGAGCCCGCCACGGTGTCAGCGGTGCAGAAGCTGCTCAGGGGCAATGCCGGGACACAGTCAGCCACACGAGGGTAGCTCAAGCAGCAGCTTCGGGATGAATTCAGCTGCCTGCATTCCCACTTTGCGTCACAATATTGCCATCTGTGTTTTCAGATACCCCTGTTGATTAGGGGTATTTCAGATGGTTATTAGGGTCAAATATCCCTGTATTCTGCTTTGTTTTCGGAAGAGAGAGAGGGGCAGATGTGCAGTTCCTAGAGATGCCTCAGGGACGCGTGCTCTCACCCAGCCACACTGCAGCTGCCCACCCTTGTCTGTGGTGGCGCATGTCCGGACACCCGTCAAATCTCCGAGACCCCAGGCGGCGTAAATCAGCAGGAGGGACGGCATAGCTCATTCACTCTAAAAGATCTCCAACACTAGCAATTCAAAGTTTAAAAATGTGTTTTCACGGGGGGGGGGGGGGTGTCCCACGCCTAACTCTAGCACTGGCAGGCCGAGGCAGCAGAAGGTCAGCAGGGGCCAGCACCCTGAGGCTTTCTGGAAACAATGAAGTGTGTGTCCGGCGCACGCAGAGTGCTCAGTGGTGGCTAATAAACCAACACGGAGCCATAATGAACCGAGGGAAGGTGAAAGTCAGGGGCGAGCACTTGGAACACATGCTCACATGTCTGGCCCTGCGGGGTTCGGTTAGCGCCCTCCTCTGTGACAGCCTGCGTCAGGGGTAATCCTTCCCGGGGAAGCTCCAAGCCCAACAGTCACAGGAACCCATCTGAACTGATGGCGCCAACCGAAACTCTTTTTGAGTAATTTCTTTTACTGGAGAAAAATGCATGTGGCCGAGCGTTTCACCTTAGCCATGCTTCCTATCTCTGGGGGGAAAACTCCAGTGATTTTGTTTAGGAAACAAATGAGATCAGTGGCGACCGCCAGCTCGGGAGAGGCGATGTGCTCCGAACACCCCTGTGGGGAGAATAAGATGGAGAGGCGTCCTGGCAGGTGCAGGGCTGTTGCAGCACAGGGCGAAATTTAGGGTTAAACTGTGGACTCAGTGGCTTCCTTACTGCCAGGGGGAGGAGGGCCTGAGTTTTACCCAGCCAGCACTGGGGTCCTTCTAGCGCGTGGAACTCCTCAGTAATCCCAGGAAGGCGTGTATGTGTGTGTCTCTGCTTTTGCCTCTGTGTGTACTTTAAGCTCTAGCTTTGCCCGAGGCCATCGTTCGTCATTTCCCTAGTACACTGGCTTCTGAATTACTGCAGGTCACCAGCATCTGAGGTGGTCCCCAGAGACTGCCGGATGCCAGGCCTGGTGTGTAGGGCACTGCCTGGCCCTAGCCCACCACACCGTAGGGGATGGAGACCTGAGTCTAGACCCCACAGAGAGAAGTGGATGAAGTGCCCGGGAGCCAAGATGTGCTGGAGTGAGGCCCTCTCCCCCACCTCCCGCCCACCCTCTTCACACAGAGGGCAGCAGTGTCCACCTCTGGCCTGCCGCTTCTCCCACAGACTCGGGCTAGGGCGAAAGCCAGGACACCTCGGCCCTGCAGTCTCCGCACCCCGCAGCCGGGGACAGGGGCTGGTGGGTGCCGGGTACAGCTCAGGTGCACAGCCGGCGCTCTCCACTGCGCCCTCACCAGCCCAGCCCCCTGCAAGAGCAGCTGGTGGCAGCACCGAGGGAGCCGGGGAGGGAGACCTGGGACTAACTCCCAGCTGGCCGATGTGGCAGAGGGAGGACTCGCCGACGGCGTCTCCCACGCCCCACTCAGGGCCTCCGCTGTGTGAGGGCTTTCCTCAGTGTGCAGCTTACACTCCCAGTACAGACCAGCCGCCACAGCCAACACCTAGCGTTTCCAACGTGGAGGAGCACGGGACAGGTGGGGCGGCTTCCAAGGTACAATCCTATTTGCTTGTCTGTCAGTCTGATAAAGCTGCAGTCATCGAGAAGAGGGGACCTCAGCTGGGGTAGTTTATGGGTTGATGATTACTGTGGGAGGGTCCAGCCCAGTGTGTGTGGGCCAGCTTTGCGCTGTTGGGCCTCGTGCTACAGAAAGCCGACAGGGCCAGCCGCTAGAGGCCAGCCAGTAAGCGACAGCTGTCCACGGCCTCTGAATCAGCGCCCGCCCCCAGGATCCTGACTTCTCTCAGCAATGGAGTGTGACCTGGGCGTTGTAACGGGAAATAAACACTTTCTCCCAAGTTTACTGTCCGGTGTTTTACCAGAGCAGCAGAGCCTCTGAGACGCCACTGCAGGTGCCACTGTGCTCTACAGCCCCGAGCTGCGCCACACACGAGGAGGCCCTTGTTCCCACTCGGCACCCCTGTGCTCTGCTCACACTGCCTCCTCACGTCCTCATCATGACCTTTGGCCTGTGTGGCAGGCAGCATCTCCCAGACCCCAGGAATGAGGAGGAAAATGTAATGTTACAGGCACCTGTCCGACAGCGTCAATGGCTGTGAAGACAGCTGTGCAATCAGGAGGAGGTGTGGGCTGGCCCAGAGCTCCCGAGCTCTGCCATCCAGGAGGAGCCGGCCTCACCTGCTGAACCTTAGGTCCTGGCAACTGGACCTTCCCTGCCCAGGGACCTGTCACTTTGAGTTCCCAGCTCTCACAACTGCTATTTCTTTATTGGCTCAAAACAAAACTCTTCCAATTAAGAGGCTTTAAGCTTTACAAGTCCTAGACTTCCAGAATGACAGGACAGGCAGCACAGAGGCCACATACCCTGCTTCAGACACTTCCTTCCGGGCATGGCAGGCCACCTCACTGTGCTGCGGTAAGAGTCAAGTGTGTTCTCACCTGCATTCTCTGCTGTGAAATAGTACATGATCCGTTAAAAATGCTGTTTCCCCAGATGCTTGGACACAGACATGGGGAAAGGAGATTATTAAAACGTATTAACACCAGTAAACCATGCCAATGTTCACACATCCTGAGCTGGGGAAGGAACCCAGAGCCCCAGGCAGGCGAGGCAAGCTCTCTGCCCCAGCTCTATGCCTGCTAGACAGGCAGCAAGGGCGAGGGCTGAACACCAGCCCTCTGGCTAATGGTCCCGTACTGATCTGGGCCCTGTCTTGTTCTCTGAGCTGATTTCAGGAGCTGCCATCTTTCCGAGAGGCTCTGTCCCCACACACCGGCTCACACGTATACTGTGGACCCCGAGAGGCCTGGCTACCGCAGTAGCTAAGCGTCTACAGACTGCCCTGGGTGTGTGCTAGACTCCTGTTACCAAACGGTTCTCAGCTAATACTCCTTTCTGCCTTTAACTGGATCTTAAGGTGACTACATACCAAATAAGCCGATTTGTAAAGAAGCATCGGGTGGTGGCGGCTTGTCTGCCCAAGTTCTTCCTCAACCGAGTCATTTCAAATGTTGTTTGCAAAGCAAACGAGCCCACCCTGCTTGCTCTCACTGTAGACAAGGATGGTTTCCTGTGTGTTTAGGAATCTGCTCCTGCCGTGAAGGACAGAGCTTCCAGCACTTCCCCTTCCGTGTCCCCAGCAGCGCTTCACCCCTGGGATGCAGCAGAGGCAGAGGGCACTGAGTGCCAACTGGGCCATGTCTCCAAGTTAGCCATTCGGCATGCAGGTTAAAGGACCAACCCCAACTGAGTGCAAACCGCTCCCGACAGGCAGAACACATCAACACACTCAACCCTTAGCTGTGGGTGGGAACTGGGAGGGAGAGGGCGGGGTAGGAGGAGGGGGTTTGCAGCAAGTCCTGGGCTGCCTTCCTACACTCAGGAAGGCAGGCCGGCACACGTGTGGAACTGGGTTGAGGTAGACACGATACAACTGCCACCCAGAGGTAGAACTTTCTGTTAGAGACTACCAGGTCCCAACGCTGCACAGGGGAGCCCGGGGCAGCCGGCGGTGAGTAAGCTCTTAGACACGCGCTCCATGGCTCCATTTTAACTCTGGCCCAGAAACTAGAAGCCTTTGTGTGTGTGGCCGAGCAGGGGGATGAGGCCACATTTAGTCACTAGGCACATAGATGCTGGAACACGGGGCTGAAGAGGCAGAGAGCACAAGCTCCGGGCCCGGCACCTGCCAGCTGAGGTGTGGAGGGCACAGTCAACTGAATACCTTTTTCTTTTTCTATTTTCAGTGTGTGTGTGTGTGTGTATGCAAGTGTGGGAGCAGGTGTGTGGGTGTTTGCGCACATGCGCGTGACTACACACAGAGGCTCAGAGTTGATGCGGGGAACCATCCTCTACCCTGTTCATGGGCCAGCCCCCACGTCCTCGTTCCACCTCGCTCTCTGGACCTTCTCGGCCTTCTGAGGCTGGGACCTCAGCCGGCCCCCATGTGGGCTCAGGGGCTGGACTCTGGTTCTCGGCTCTGACTACTAAGCCCTTCCCCAGCGAAAGGTGACTTTTCTGATGCCAGGAGACTTTAAGATACTCTTCATGTAGATTAGCCCTATTATTTTAGTAAGTTACCAGCTAAAGACTTCATATGCTAATTTTTCTGTAAATGAAAACATTCAATAATATTTAAAACTTATTATTTCTTATGAAAGAAAACAAATGATATTATGTGAAAGTTATATCCTTCATCCTTACTTTTTTTTTTTTTTTTGAGACAGGATTTCACCACGCTGTAGCCTTAGCTGCCCAAGAACTTGCTGCACCGTCCAGGAAGGCATAAACGCACAGATACCCACTCACAGGCTTTAAACATGCCACCCTCTATGTCTCCGCCGTGATACATCTGCCTCTCCCAGGACATGACCCTTAGTTCTCTAGAATAAAGCTAACCGTCACGGTGCAGGCTGCTTCACCACGGGGCATCGGGACCTTGAACAGGGCTCAGTTTAACCTAAGAACATGCCAGACTCATCTCATGAGCAAACCCAGAAACTGGATCTTGTCACTTAGCATGAGCCACAAGCCCATCTGGCTGGGACCAGGTTCTCCTGTCTCCTCTTCTAGGTTGAACCCACATCTGGTCACAGCGCTCCTCTATGGGGGTCCCCATTTGTAACATTGCCCTGAGATTCCTCACAGGGTCAGATGTGGTGGGTCCTTCTCACTTTCCCCCTCCAGTTCCCGAAATGCTGTGTGGTCCAAGAGGTGCTGGACCTAACGTTGGTCCCAGAGAATACACTGCCCAGTCCATTGCTTTGTTGCTAACACAGACGTCTGACAGAGGTGACCACTATGAGCATCTAGGGACTCACTGTCCTTTTGTTCTCCCCGCAGGCAGAAAGTTACCAGTGGGGAACCCCACCCAGGGTTAGCTCTCCTCCCCTCCCCACTCTTTCTCTTTCATCTGGTAGACCAAGGGAAAAAAATCTTCATGGCATTCTTTGAGGCTCTGCCCACAGGTTTCCAGGCTCTCAGCCCATAAGACACTCTTCAGGATCCTATTCATTGGCTTCTGGATAGCACTTCTATACAGGGCCTGACTAGAGACAGTGGCAGCGGCTCTGGAGTGAACCTGTGTTGCTCTTTGGCGCTATCCATCATTTCCCATTGCTCAGCCTTGCCCTTGATGACATCACAGATCTGGGTTGGCCTGTCTCATCCTCCACTGGAGTCTTCTGTATTTTTTTTAAATTTTTAAATTTATTCACTTTTTATCCCAGCTGTAGCCCCCTCCCTTGTCCTCTCCCAATTCCACTCTCCCTCCCTCATCTCCTCCCATGCCCCTCCCCAGTCCACTGATAGGGAAGGTCCTCCTCCCCCTTCCATCTGACCCCAGTCTATCAGGTCTTATCAGGACTGGCTACATTGTCTTCCTCTGTGGTCTGGTAAGGCTGCTCCCCCTCAGGGGGAGGTGATCAGAGAGCCAGCCACTGAGTTCATGTCAGAGGCAGTCCCTCTTCCCCTTACTAGGGAACCCACTTGGACACTGAGCTGCCATTTGCTACATCTGTGCCGGGGTTCTAGGTTATCTCCATGCATGGTCCTTGGTTGGAGTATCAGTTCAGAAAAGACCCCTGTGCCCAGATTTTTTTTTCCTCTCCTTGTGGAGCTCCTGTCCCTCCAGGTCTATCTTGCTATCTCCCCCTTCTTTCATAAGATTCCCTGCCGCTGCTCAAAGTTTATGAGTCTTAGCATCTGCTTTGATACCCTTCTGGGTAGAGTCTTTCAGAGGCCCTCTGTGGCAGGCTCCTATCCTATTCCCTGTTTTTTCCCTCTTCCAGTGTCCATCTCGTTTGCCTTTTTTAATGAGGATTGAGTATCTTACCAGGGTCCTCCTTCTTGCTTAGCTTCTTTAAGTGTATAGACTTTAGGATGATTATCCTATATTATATGTCTAATATCCACTTGTAAGTGAGCATATGCCATGTGTGTCTTTGTTTCTGGGATACCTCACTCAGGATGATCTATTCTAGCTCCCACCATTTGCCTGCAAACTTCTTGGCTTCCTCGTTTTTAATTGCAGAGCTGTCTTCCATACTTAACTGGCATTCAACGCTAACGGACCCCTGCACTGGAAGGGTTAGCCCTGTAGTGCTTCCAGACATGTGGCTCTTACCTGCTGCTTGAGCGCCTCCAAAGACTCGAATTCCAGCCTGGCCAGTTTCACCTGGATGTGCCGCGGCTTATCAGGGATGGCAAAGGCAAGTATGAACTTGAGAGCCAGGAGTGCGTGCTGCAAAGAGAAAAGCACTCATGGTGACTCTGCCACCCGCCTGTTTCCAGCAGGAAAGTCAGATCCCAAAGGGCCTTTTCTTAGTTTTAGGGACTCTTCAATTAGTGGCCTCTGACCTATCAAGAGCAAGCAGGCCAGGAGCTAGATGGCCCACACTGGTGTGGTCCATCCAAGCGTTCCTGCCTTATCTTGCTTTACTCTTTTAAAAATGTTTCTTATTATAAACTGATACCATGTGCTATTCTTGGTACTTTGTAGAAAAGCAAAACTTATTCCAGTGTCTTCCGCAGAACGTTAGACTGAGCAGTAATGAGCAACGTGCCTGGTGCACAGCATCCTCCATCAGCTCCAGTCTCTGCCCACCAGCACCCAGCTGTGCTGCCGCCTGAGTGATAGCCAGTGCCCGGGCCTTGAAGCCTTAAGGCCGCCACCTCTGTGCTGCCTGCTGTTAGACACTGATGGACGATTGTGGTCTAAAGGACACAGCTACAGTGCACCCTTCCTGACACTTGCAACTGAGGACCATTCCTTCTCCTCCAGCACCCTCAGCACCTCAGACTATGACATGAGCTCACCATCAGGCACAGCGTGTTGCCTCTGAATCCCACAGATGCACAGCCCCTCCCCAAAGATGTTCTGCAGACCCACCATTGTCTGGGGACTTGGAAAGAGGTTCAACACCCTCAGATATTAGAACCATCAAAGAACAAAGCCTGTGGGGAGAGTGTGAACGACTGACCACACTCAGAAGTTGCCAATCTTCAAGGGCAAAAAGGAATTAGAAGATGGTAAGGAAACAAACAAACAAACAACCAGACAGCTTAAGATGAGTTACACTGTTTCTGACAGGAAAAAAGACAGGTGGAGGAGAACGAAATGAATTTCATACTGCAAGATTTCAAAACAGTGACTCTGGCGGAGAGTGGGGGACACAGGAGTTCGGGAAAGTGGGGGACACAGGAGTGGGGGCGATGGGGGACACAGGAGTGGGGGCGATGGGGGACACAGGAGTGGGGGTGATGGGGGACACAGAATTGGGAGTGATGGGGGACACAGGAGTGGGGTAAGGTGAAAAGGACACAGGCCACAGCACAGTGCTAGACTTGAGCAGCATGTAACCAGAAGACCTAACCATTAGCAGCCCTCAGCCAGAGCACACATTAGCTGATGTAGAGTGGCCCAGGATTGGAGGACAAGCGGCCTGGACCTCACTGTGGCCACCACGGTCAACACTGGCAGATGCTCAGGCAAGTAGAAACAGCACTGGTTGGATGCTGTCACGTGCTGTAGATGAGTTAGGACTTGGGACACAATCTACAAAGGATAAACAAACAATGGGAAGATTCGAGGTCGCACCATTATCCTATTAGTGGACTGAGATACAGTTCCGTTTAGACAATCTCATCGGATTGTCTTACACAAGAAACAAGTCAGCAGATGAAAAGCAACGTTCTGCAGTGGCATCCGGAGCACCCACCCCTGTTCACCCACCCTCTCTAACAGAGACACAGCCCTGCTTGTGCCCCTTGGAGTCTAAGTGGCAATCAGTAAAAAGTAAAAGGAAATAAAATTCCTCCGAGGCCTTGCTTCTCAGTGTGGAGCATCTGGAAGGGACCCCAAGCTATCTTGCCAGCTCCCCATCTTTAGACCTCAACGGGCATCGGTCTTATAAGGAGGAAATTTATCTAAAGAGGATTATGCTTTGCCCAGCTCCTTGTTTTAGATTATTAAGACTGTTCATTTGCCCAGAAATCAACCAACAGCTCAGAGAACCCAAAGTCCAAGAATGGCCCAGCTATGGAAGTCATCATCTGGTTGGGCTGCTGCTGGTAGCCTCTGACCTCACTTCCTCCCTAACTGTTCCCCACACCAGCACAGAGATCCTGACTTATCTCCACGGAGGACAGCTGCTAAGGAACAGGACAAGCACCCTGCAGATGCAGAGCTGGCTGGAGGAGCTGGGCACGGAGAAGGCATTATGGGCTGTGACTGGCAGTGCCATCAGCTGTATCCCTTGTTTTTAAGCGTGTGCTTGGTGTCGGTAGAGACAAGGCTCCACTGCACAGCCAGACTGGCTCAAGCTCATGATCCTCCTGCTCGGCTCCAGCAACACTTTCTGAAAAGTAAAACTTAAAAATTGTATACTAAACAAAGGAAAATAGAAAAGAAAATGTGACGGTCAGGTGGGGATTTTAAAATAAACCGGCAGTTGGCTCAACACAACAGTTTGCGCTAGCAGTGGCTCCAGGGAAAAGCAGAAAGACCCCGGGAAACAGGCTGTCAAGAGTTCCCGGCCTCCAGGCAGTGGCCTCTGCTGACATTAGCCACAAGCCTCATCTGGTCGCTGCGGGGATGGGAGCCATGAGTCTCCTGCCAGGGGTACAGGGAGTAGATCCACTTCATTATGTCAAAACTAGAAAAAAAAAACTGTGACCAAGAGCAGTAGCTATGTTTTCCTGGCTCCATGCACCCAGACCCTTGGCTTCTGAAACAAAACGCAAAGCAGAACTGAACTCTGGGCATCCTGAGAAGGGAATCTGACTCCTACAGAGCTTGCTAGGTGTGTGGTAGCCCAAATTCAACACCAGAAACTCCCTCAGGAAAAGAAACACTTCTGATTGCCAGAAAAGCTACTGGACAATGCTAGTGTATGAAAACAATTCATGGAAAAAGAGCCTGAAAACAGCAATACCACCTCAAAGGTCAGGTCACTGGATGCCCTGAAACCGGAATTACAGATGGTTGTGAGCCACCGTGGGAGTGCTGAGGACTAAACCCGGGTCCTCTGCAAGAGCAGCCCCTGCCCCTCACTGCTGGGCCATCTCCCCTCACTCTTGGGCCGTCTCTCCAGCGCTTTTACCATCTAAATCCCACTCTTCCTCGCTCCTCCACCCACGCTCCTGTGAGTTAGCCTGTGCACACTGCTCCACCGCAGCAGACGTGGGTGGAGCAGTGACTCTGGTCTGCCGCTGGAACCCCATCTAGGGTGGGCAGAAAGACGCTTGTTTCCATCTCCCCAGGGGAAACGCCAGCAAACCACCAGGAGCTTGTCTTTGTTCCCATGATGTCAGGAACAGAAGCTTCTCTGAAGTTTAAAAGGAGTCTTCATGGTGTCTTGAGACCCTTTTCCTGGTTAGAGATGCTGCCTGGCAGAGGCCAGCAGCAGAGGTCAGAGAGCAAGGGTCAGGAGTCATAAGCCAGGGGGATGAGGCCAGGGGGCAGTGGAAGAGGGAACAGGGGGAAGAGGCAGGGAACAGGGAGCAGGGAACATGGGGCAGGAGGCAGAAGGGGGAGAGGACAGGAAACATGGGGAAAGGGCAAGGAACAGGGAGATGGAGGGAATAGGGGGTAGGGGCAGGGAATAGGGGATAGGGAACAGGGGGAAGGGGTAGGGAGTAGGGAACAGGGGGCAGAAGGGGCAGGGAACAGGGGGAAGGGGCAGGGGACCAGGGGACCAGGGGGCAGAAGGGGCAGGGCTGCTCCTGTGGCTCCACACACAGCTCTCCTAAGTGTTCTGTTCTGACACACCAATCAGGCACACAGGCCGTGGCCAGGCCTCTGCACAGCTATTTGGACTATTTCCTAAGAGAAGCCAAGTGAGCGAGGAGCTACGCATGTCAGTTTAGCAGGACACTGAATTACGGGTGTCCCACGAGAAGTTAGAAGTTAGGAGAACCAGGAGCTGCAGGAGGCTACCATCGGACAGCAGAACCCTCTGTGCCCTCTGAAATACGGGAGTCCCAGGAGAACAACACAGACATTAGGGGAGCCAGGAGCCCTCTCCTGCTCTCTTGGCTCCCGCAGTGCATTCAACAACAGCGGGGGGGGGGGGGTGCCAAATAGAACAAAGGGAGAGAAGTGGCGAACTTAGGGGGCCTGGAACCCTGAGGCTGTCCCTGCTGTGCTAGCTCAGAGCTCTTCCTAACCAGCCTGAGTGACATCAGAACCACAGCTCATGCTCAAAGCAGCTTCCAGGCAAGATCCGTGGGCGGGAGGTATGGAGTCTGTAGGAAGGCTCTTTATCTGGCTCATGCTCTGTTTGTCAACAGTTGTTCTGATCATTTGACAAGTTAAAGAAGTCAAGTAGTGCTAATGACTGCGGGGTATTCTGCAGGGGCCCAAGCAAAGTGACACAACCGACCGCATTTGCAATGAGGCGTGAAGTAGGCTTCATTTACTTTTAACTGAATCACTCAAGAAACACACATTTGCAACACCTGAAATGTCAGTCACAGGGATAGCTGGGTGCTGCCGGGAGCAGCCACAGCAAGGCAAGGGGCCAAAGGCTGGCTCTTCGCTGACGCTGACGGCCCTGGATTCTGCCTGTGCCATAAGGCCGTGGGCTGATGGCTCCCCCAGGCTATGCGCTGGGAGGTGGTGGAGCTCCAGGAAGACGTGTGAGCAAGCAGATTTCCACACACGCCTTTACCATAATGGGTGCCACGGGCCCGCAGCAGCAGGGACATTTGACCATGGTGGACGAGCTTTAAGACTCTGATCCAGAGTAAGCCTCTTCTTTCTAACAGTTGACTCTTGATGTCAGGTGTTTTACTGCAGTGACAGGAGCCGAGTGGCTCACAGCATGAGGAAGAGGAGTTTCAGGAGCCGCAGGCAGATAACTTTTGCAGAAGTCCCAGGCCCGCTGGCCTGTCCATCCCTTTAAACCCAAACCATTTCCACTGAAAGCTGTGCAGGCACAGAGAGCAGAAGAGCTCTGGGTACAGGGCGACGGTGGGTTCCCACGGGAGGGCGGCAGAGTCCTGGCCTGCAGCGGGTTTCGTCCATGGTGGTGGCACCCTGTGGCCCAGGATGATGTGTGGCCAGCTGACTCCTTTCTGGTTTCTTTCTAGTTTTTGTTTCTCTTTCTCACAAGCTGAAGCCATGAAACTTGTTAGTTTAGCAAATCTGCTGGGAGAACTTGTCACCCAGGCTTCCTGTGTGCTAAGGGCACACGTGCCATTTCTCCTCCTTGGTTTCTGAGGTAGCACGGACCAGTCTCCACTTTCAAGGCCCCGTCTGTCCACAGTCCCTGCATCCCTCTCTTTACCAGGCTCTTCTCCTTGGGGTATCATCCCCTTCACTGGCAGCACAGGCCACGGAGCCCAGGACGCTCCGGGGAGCAGGGAGGGGCGCAGAGGCGCCTGCCTCTCATGAAAAGCACGCCTGCTGCTGTGCCGGGGTGTGGTGCCGCCCAGCGGCGCCTCGGGGGCCTCACACGCCCTGTGCTTACCTCAGTGTGCACAGGCTTGGGCACCGCAGGCCTCCCACAGGACACTGCAGACCCAGGGATCTGTGTGTCACTTACGAGAGTCCAGTGTTAACTGTCTTGTCACACACACACACACAGGACAGACTTCAGCCCCGTTTGGGCCTCTAGACATTAGTGACAACTGTTGTCCTGTCATCTATTTTTATTTTAATTTAAGTATTATTGGAATTAATGTTTATGCCCTTTGCTAGTACCCCTAAAAATCAGGTCATGTCTGCTTACAAATAAAAACAGAAAGCGGGCCAGGAACTCAGTTCAGCCTGTTCCACAGGGATTAGATCCTGGACTTGACTCAAGTGCTGCAAGAAAAGGAGAGAAAGAGAGAGAGAGACTCCTCCTGAGCTGTTGTGTGAGGGAGTGTGTGTGTGCTCATGTATGTGTGTTTGTGCATTTGTGCATGCGCGCACACGCGAGCACACGTGTGTATCTGCATATGTGGGCTCCGGTATGTGTACATGTGTGTGCTCATGTGTGTGTGCATTCACATGTGACAGATAACCTCAGTGTCTTCCTCAGACTCTGTCCACCTTTCTCTCTAGAGACGGTGTAGCCCCGTGACCTGGAGCTTGGCAAACAGGCGAGGCCGGCCGACTCGGGAGCCCCGGGGATCTGCCTGTGTCCCCCTCCCATGGCTGGGTTGTGCACGCCTGGCTCTGCAGCACGAGCTCCAAGAACTGAACGGGTTTTACAAACATCCACCGACCATGCTGCCTCCTAAGCCGACCTGCGGAAGTCGCCACCGTCACGCTGGGCGTCTGCCCACAGGTGTGTGCTCACGCCGTGTCCCCTACTGATCTTAGGTCCTGCAGGAAAGGGAGGACACGGACACGAGCTGCCAGTGTCCCGGGAGCGCTGCTGCCTCGGGCAAGCTCACGGGGATGTCCCCTCACGACCTGCCCGAGGGAGGGCGTGGTTAGTGCGGTAAAAGGGCTTAACCACCCGCTACTGTCTGAAGTAATGAGTGTCTTTAAAGAGAAACGTGTGTGCACCAGCTCGCCTGCTCCCAGGCGGCTCAGCTGGCCTCTCCCTGGCAGCCTGGTGCTCAGCAGGTGCAGAGAAGCCACCAGCACCTGCGGAGTCATGAGGGAAGAGGGAAAAGGGCACCATAAAAATAGACTCTCACATGCCGGGGCTGTACTAACGGCAGTCTGCGCCATCCTTCAGATACAACATGAATGTTTAGGGCTCCAAGGGCTTTAGAGCACGCAGAGGTTTACCTGGAAGATGCTAAAAGTCTGCTCACAGCCACACGGAAGTGCACAGAGCTGTGCCCAGACAGAAAAACAGTGGAAACTGGGGGGCACTGACATGGAAATGTGCAAGTGGAGTATCAATGAACTGGATTTACACAGTGATGCACACGTGATAAACGCGAGCCTGAGTGGAGGGAGCCGCGCAGAGGCCGGGACCTTGACTGTGCAACGCGACCTGTCCCCGTAGAGCGACTCAGATCAATGCTGGGGAGACGGAGAGGGGACGCGCACCGCAGGCTCTGCGTGGTGCCCAAGCAGGGAGAGCCATAAGCAGAGATGAGGGGAGAACGGGCAGGGGTGCCCGTGCCATGCGGCGGGAGGGAACGAAGCAGAGGCCAAGGCTGGCTGGCGTTTGTCATTGTAAATGTGCAACGCCGTGGTGGGGCACACAGCACTTCCGCATCCGTAAGCGTGGCCCGTGTTGGCACCGTCATTAGCTCAACTTGTGGACGGAACTTAGCGGGAACTAGGGTAAGCTTCCAAAAGCAAGACTAGCTAATGCAGAATCTAATGGGTGGTGCGGCTTTGGTCACACCGGAATACTTCACAGAGGCTTGAACTCAACAGCAAGATTCAGTGCGCGTGTCTAGTTAACCAAGGTGGGCGCTCTTACTGCAGGCGTATGACACACCTAACTGTGGGACAGACAGGTGTTTCCTATGGGGTGCATTTTCTCACATGCCAGTCATATGTGTGTCTCACCATCAGACAGGCGTGGGCCATATGCTCGTCACACGTGTCCAGGAGCTCAGTGCCGGGCATTGAGTAAACGGCCTCCCGGGTTCACAGAGGTACCGTCTGAAACCTTGGTGGCCACGGTGACAGTCTCTAGTGTCTACCTGAGAACTCTGAAGCTCAAGACCTGACAAGCCAGCACACGGGCCCAGCTCCTCTTCCAAGAGAAGTCTGGGGCCTTGATCGCCTCAGTGAATCCTGTCCTGTTACCGGGGACAGTGAACAGAGGGAAACACTGTGTCACTGTTCGAGCTTGCGACCCACAGGAGGAGGACGGCAGTTCCCGAGCGGACATGAGGGTCCATGTTCAGGTCCCCAGCACTCCACGGCGCTGCGCATCTGTGACTCCCACAGTCCAGGTATAGGACAGACCCTGGGGCTGGCTGACCAGGCAGTCTAGCTAAAACAGTGAGCCCCAGCAGGGAGAGGCCCTGCCTCAAAGACCCAGTGAGGAATGAGAGAGAAAGTCCCTGGTATTGATTTCTGGCGTGTGGGTGTACACACAGCAGGAGGTACCCACAGTCGCGCAGACACATGCATCCACACATACCCCAACACACACAACCACTACCACCACCACCAAAACTCCATACCTCTGTGTCATATATCAATGCAAAACCCTTACTGCCTTTCCTTTATAACCAGGAGCAAATCAAAGGCATCAGCACTCCTAGGGGCTCCCGCAATGCAGCCAGCCAAGAGAAGGGAAGATCCAGAGAGCAGAGAGGAGGAGCGAAAGGGTATTTATCTTCGGACAGCTAGCTGTGTGTAAGATGTCCAGTGCCAACCGAGTAGAACTCACTACTGCTGCTCACAGGCGGAGCAGCAGACTTGGGGACACAGAGTCAACACAAAATAAAATCTCCGCAAACAATGAAGACTGAAAATTAATATACACCAGCCTATGAGCAAGAATGGGAAATTTAGTCTAAATCCTGTAGAAAACCTGTAAAGCCACAGACACGGGGCTGGGAGAGTGCAGGTGCCGGCCATGCTGCTGTGCAAGCCTGCCCACTCGAGCGAAGGCCCCATAGCTCACTGTGGGGGAACAGCGACTCCTGAAAGCCAGCCTCTGACTCCATGCACACACGCACCCCGTCATCCTCTCATGCACACGTACACACGCAACCATAACCAACCAAAGTCCATGCAGCGCTGCCGTGGAAGCAGAGCCCTAGGGAAAGAGGCACACGGCTTTCCTGACTTAAGATTGGGTATTTTTAAAATGCCAACCATCTCCAACCGGAACCACCGAGCCAGCCAATGCAGTCCTAAAACTATTTGGGGTAAAAGTAGGCTGATTAGTTGTAAAATCCATGTAAGAATGAATGCAGAGAAACTGGAACAGGAAAAGCACTGGAGAACACAACCAAGCATGGGTGGGCCAACACCCTGATGTGAAGACCAGAAGCCACAGTGACCACACTGAGGACAAACCCGGGCAGGGGAGAATGTCAGAGCGTCCACAGCTGGGGCTGGAGAGCACCCGGGGAGCTGCGCCAGGCTGGACAGTGCCCGGAGTGACCGTAAAGATGGAGGGTGACATGCTCAACTTGTCAAAATCCAGGAGTATGCAGCACTCACACACACACACACACCACACACACACACACACACACACACACACCACACACACACACACACCCCCCACACACACACGGACTCCAGTGTAAACTGGACCTTAGCTGACACTAACCTGCCGGCGGATTCCCACGCTGAGGTAGACACCGCGTGTGCGATTCAGCAGGGCAGCTGTGTGCGTGCACAACACATGGCGACTCTCCCCTTCCCATACATTTTTGCAAAAAAAAAGTTTTCTCTAAAAAATGCAAGTTAATTAACTTATTCTCTAAGTCAAGGCTGCAGCATTTCAAGGCTTCATCTCTTACAGATGTACTGGGATTATACGACAATCTTCGTGAAGTGTTCCGGGAGGAAGTGCTAATGAATGACTTCTACATAACAGCACTGGGATGACCTGGACTCAAAGCACACTTTTCCGCAGCCAGAAACCTGTTTGCAGAAACATCAGCCTCAGGCTCAGGTTTCTATAACAGCAAGACTGCATCCAAGTGAAAAGGACATTAGGTATAAACACTTTTCCCCTTTGTTTCCCCAAAATGTATCATACTTTGAGGTAAAAGTTAAAATCCTAGGTGTAGAAAACAAAAGGTGGGTTCCAACCTCAGTTTTTCTACACTTAATGTGAAGCCTCATCACACCCTCAGAGCTAGGGACGACGGCTCAGGGCCTCGCAGTGTACGAGGGCACAGTGCGCGCTGCGGTCAAGCTTCCTGACCTTCCCAGAAAGGCCTGCAGCTAGTCACACTGTCCAGCCCATGAGGCCGAGCCCACAGTGGCTGAAGACAGACTGGCACTGTCCGTCGGTGTCCCGGAGCCCAGGCCTGAGGAGGGCGGCCTGCTGAGCCAGCCTCCCGGGTCTGCACCACGGCCCTCTGTGCCTGACACTGTGCTCAGCACCCTCCAGCCACACATCCCCCTTCCTTGATTTTTATGGCAGAGCAAAGACTTTAGGAGGACGCGCCGCCCCATCCCCTCCCGCCTTCCCAAGGCTGCGCCCGTCTCCTCTTCCTTTCCACAGAGAGGGCTCCGGCAACTGACAGTGTGACGCTGCATCATAATTTGGAGAAGTCGGGGAAATGGGAAAGGTGTGTCTGGACGAGATCTGAAGGGCAGGTAAGGAGTCCTCTGGTGAACAAGGATTAGGTGGAGAATTCAGGTGGCTGGCCCCCAGCCACAGGAGGGCCGGCCGAGACCCCTAGACAGAAGAAAAACACACGGTGGTGCCCGGGCAAGGGCTGCAGGCCCCAAGGACGCTGGGGAACATGGGGCAGGGGGAGACAGAGACAGCTTGAAGGAGGGCCCAGAGCAGCCTCCAGGGGCAGAGGGGGCAGGGTGGAGAGACTGGTCACCGAAGATCAAGCGTGTGTGTGTGTGTGTGTGTGTGTGTGTGTGTGTGTGTGTGTGTGCGCGCGCGCGCAGTCAAAGTGAACAGTGGTAAAAGGCGTGAGCCAGGGGAGAGCTGCCTACCTCCTCCGAGGCCATGGAGCCTGAGCACGCAGACGCGCCCTGAGACAGCCACCCGCTGCAACCATACCAAGCCCCTGGCCCAGCCTCCACAGGAATCAGCTCCCTCATTAGCTTTTCTGCTGTGCAATCCGAGAATCTTTTCTTCTAGACATCCCACTCAGAACAGTCCTGCTCAGTGTCATGGCTACATAAATGACATTGATACACAGACTGTCAGTTTCCTGCCTCAACACTCGTCAGGCTTGGCTGCAGCAGCGCCTCCCACACGACGCACTGACGGACACAATTAAACTCTCCAGTGCACTGTGGTCCTGCAGAGCCGCAGACTGAGCGCTGCCCACCAGGCTGAAGCCGCAGCCCCCGTGGGGCTGCACGTGAAGACCCCCTAAGTTACCAAGGCTACACACGTCCTCAACAGCCCAACTTGGATGCACGCCCCAGTGAAGGGGCACCGTGAAGCTGGGCAACATGTGCACACAGGAGTAAGGAGAAGCATGGGGCTGCTGCCAGCCCCTCCATCTTGCACTTCCTGTCTCTGGAATGGCAGGCAGATAACTTCCTGGTGGCTAAGTCCCTGGGCAGAAGTGTGCAACTCGCTGCACACGCTGCCTGCCACCCAAACTGGCCAGCAGCAAGAGCCCGCAAGCCAGCGTGTGTAACCGTGCGGCAGCCTCAGACCTGAAACGCTTCCAAAGGCTCATCTTCAGCTGCATGCACTGAGAACAGACACTTCATGTATGTATGATCCTGTCTGCAGCCTGCACCTGCAGCAAAGGTGGCAAACAGCCCACGGCAGCACGTGGGGTCTTAGAAAATGGCAACATCTGGGCTGGAGAGGGAGCTTCAGTGGTCAAGAGCGCTGGCTGCTCTTCCAGAGGACCCGGGTTCAACTCCCAGCATCCACATGGTGGCTCACAACCGTCTGTAATGGGATCTGGTGCCCTCTTCTGGTGTGCATGCAGAATGCTATCTACATAATAGATGATTGATTGATTGATTGATTGATAGACATTCAGACAGGCAGGCAGATAAAATATCTTTTAAAAAGGAAAAAGCAACATTCAACATTGAACACAGAACTCCAACAAAGACACTAATTTCAAGCGCTAAAAGCAGATGCGCTGTGGGGCACACAAGCTCTGCTCATCATTTCTGGGAAGAATCCCTCAGGGCGACCTGGGGCGCAGGTTCCACAAATTAACAGTCATGTTTATGGTATTTGTGGGTCTGTTTCTCTTCAGCTCCTCCATCAGGCTCCATAATGACAGCCACTGAGTGCTCGGCCATTGGATTACAAAGTCGTAACTGGACAATCCCTTCTCCTTCCGTCAAGAACATCTGCTAAGCTCATAAGCAGATCCTGAGGGCAGTGTTCCGGCCTTCCCGGTGCTGCGACCCTTTCATGCAGTTTCTCATGCTGTGGCGACCCCCGCCATAAGTAGTTCACTCCCACTTTAAAACTGTAACGTAAATATCTCAAAGGCAACCCACACACAGGGGTCGAGGCCCTCAGGCTGAGCGCTGCTGCCTGGGGGGGGGGGAGGCTGCCACAGATGAGGAACAAAGCCATTTCCGTCATCCCGACACGAGGGAAGGTCTGCAACTCCAGAACGAAGCCAAATGGCTCCTCGGGAAGTGCAGTTACAGCTGTCAGCCTCCACATGGGTGCTAGGAATAAAGCATGCGTGGATGTGCATACACACCCAGGTATGTGTGTACGCATGTGTCTGTGTATGCACGCGTGTATGTAGCATCTACCTTTCATCTGTCTGTCTGTGCTGTACTGCAGTTAGAACTATTTGAATATTTTCTTAGATTCCCCCATAAACATTACAAAACACAGCAATGCATTCTTCCTGAGCTTCATTTAAGTACTAATACAAACGCTCTCTTGGGGTCTAAAAAACTCTGATATTTTACTTCAACAATCTGAATAATATATCTCTAAACACACATATGCGAATCCACACATTCACATGCAATGAGCACAAAAGCACACACACACACACACACACACGAGAAACACACACAGCACGCACACACACCTGTAGGCACACACACTCAACATTGCTCTCTTTAGTGGCTCGGGGCACACAGATGCAGAATTTAAGCTACAGACCACGGACTCGTCTATGTGATGAATTTGAAGGTTTTACAGCTGTCAATGGCTGCATAGTTATAAAAGTCAATTTCAGTTAAGCTACTACTTCCTGTCTGCCACGTAGACTATGAACAACAAGAGTTGCTGTGACATTAACCAGCACAGACTTAGAGGAGACCTAGGTTAAAACAGAGTAACTCATAGGACACTAAAAATTTCATAAACTAAAGAGAAAATGAAGCACTTTTCTTAGTTCATCAGTGACTATATTTTGTTGAAATCAGAACTGTCCAAAACTGGACATAAAACAGTGCCACAGAGCTCTGGGTTGCAGGGAGATAATGGCGCCACCCACACAGCCCTTAGCCTCTAAAAACAAAACCAGACAAAGGGGAGGAGGGGCTGCGGAGAGGGCCACATCCACCCCAGCCCTGCTGCGAGATGAAGGGGCCCTGTCGAAAATGGAAAATAAGTCCTCAGGTCCAGCAAGAGCAGCTCTGGGCCCACATTTAAATGGGAACTCAAATCTGCCATCAAGGCTAGGAGTGAGGGTATCCAGACAAACCACCCACACACCGAGGTGCCACGAGGAGGAAGCTGTGGGTCCCAGGTTCTTAGATGCTGAGGGGAGGGAGCCACAGGGGACAGAAACCTGCATCTACACTGTGGTGCGCGCAGTCTCTCTCCTCTGTCTCTGTCTGTCTGTCTCACACACGCCTGTAGTCACAGTATGGGTATCCCAACTTCTGATTATACCCACCATGTTCTAGCACTGTGGAGACAAAACAAGATGACAGATTCTCGAGAACCAACATCTATAGCAAACTGCATCCCTACATTGAAGACACTGTTTCAACTAACTCTTCTTTTTCCTCTCCTTTGGGACAGGATTTCACTGTGGCCCAAGCTGACCCGGAACTCACTATCTAGACCAAGCTGGCCTTGATCTCATAATCCTCTTGCCTCAGGCTCCTGCTTCCTGGGCCCAGTGTGCAAGCTGCCAGGTCTGGCCTTAACTTCTTTAAATTCCAAGCTCTGGAATCTTAATGTTAGTTCCAGTGCTGTTTAACGAGGATGAAGGCAAAACAGGAACTTTCGTGGCTCAGATGCACTTATCTTTTGATGGGCGTGCTAAGGGCTTCTTTGTACATTAATATTTTTAAATATAAAATGAAAGTTACTGTATGATATTTCTGCTTTCTAATTTGTATAAATATATATATATAGCAGGTCTCAAAAATAAAAATATAATGTGCGATCTCACAATTTTGTCGTTTCCATGGTAATTAAACATGATGAAGGAGCCAACAGCTGTCTAGGTCTGATGCTGTCTCACCCTAGAATCAGAAATGTTCACCAAGAGTCACCACAGCTGTGGCCATCTACACCCCTCAATGTGCCCTGCCAACAAGGCCAGGAAGGCCATCACAATCAACCGAGATCAGAGTATCAACACTGCACCCAGGTTCGGTGCAGAGGCGGCGACAGGCCAGTCAGAGGACGAGGCCTGACTGGCCTCACTGTGACCCCAGCGTGCAAACCTCAAATTCCACCTCAGAGTTAGAGAAATGAGTGCCGTCCTTCCTCACTGAGCTTAGGACTGAGCTGACCTCCGGTGTGAGAACACAGGTGGCATGGACGGAGACAGGGAGCAGACGGAGGGGAGAGACCTATTCCTGAGCGTCCCCGGGGCTAAATGAGGCAGTGTAACCGATCATTGCACAGAACAGCTATACTTACTACCACCCACAGACAAACGCTTTTTTAAAAACACAGAAATGTTATGGGAACATGTTTTCATTCTAATCCCGTAACATTTAATCCCATAACAGGTGTGGGAGATGGGCTGCTTAGATTGTCCGCACGCAGCAGGTGACTATGATTTGTCTCATGCTCTGGCAGAGACAAAATTTTGCCAGCTGAGGATAGTTTACATTTGGAATTCTGGGGACTCTTGGTAGAAGCCAGAGCCCTAAGAGGGGTTGCAGCTGCTGTTCCCCGTGCTCCCGCTGCTCCCCGTGCTGCCCCTGCTCCCCATGGCTGCTGGATTGCTGGTTACCAGGCTGTTGATACCCTGACAACAAAGATCAAATTTTCCCCAGAGAACGGAACCTGTAATCAGCAGGAAGCAGCCTGACAACACTGACACCCTCTTTCGCCTCTAACCACCTCTCTCTCCCACCCAGTGTTGGGGTGGGGGACAGATGGGAGTGGTGCAGGGAAGAAGGGAAAAGAACCCAATAAAGTAACTGAGAGGTCAGCTACAGCCACGTCTCCATTTTCAAAGAGCATACAGAATTCTCGAAATTCTTTGTTTTTACATATTTTTAGACTCATTTTTCTGCCCTCGGGTGCCCTGCCTGTGGGGACAGACACTCCAGGAAGAAGCAGCCCCTGGAACTGAACCCGGCCCCTCTCCAGAGGCAGCTGCTGCTCTGGCCATCTCTCCAACCCCCTTCATTCTTAAATCATGTAACACAATTGGCTTTTTGGTGTGCAGCCTTCTGAGTGTGAACCCACAGACTCTTGACCCCCACTGTAACGGCTCACAGGGCATTAACTGCAGAGACCGCCTAGGGTGCATAAACAAAGTTTGCATTCACAGTGTGTCGATGCTTTTTCCCGGGAGAAAAGAGTGACAGACCAGTGCCTCCCGAGCAGCCGCTGTCACAGAGCTGGTTAGAAAGCCAGGGCACGAGCGTCTGTGTGCTCATCCCTTCTCTCTGTGAAACACGCACCACTCTATGTCCTGTGTCCTGTCTATCCCACAGGACATGCTTTCTCCCGACTCTGTTTGGCCTAAGGTCAGGGCCGGAACCCAAAGCTGCTCAACACCCCTCTGCTCGTTCCCAGGTGTGTCACCATCAAAACGCCTGAGAGGAACAGAACATTATGGAGGCCATGACAAGGACATGGAGCTGGCTGGTTTCATACAGTGAACATCTCGGTGTCGAGAGAGGTAAAGCAGGGAGCAATGGCAGGGAGGGAGGGATGGGGGGGAAGCACAGCAGAGAAGGGAGTGGGGGTGAGGCAGGATCGGAGACCTGCCCCACCAGGAGCTACCGGAGGAGTCTGCAGGTCAGAGCGCTCGTCCACACATCTGCCTCGGATTCAATTCATCTTGACGCTTATCTCTAAAAGCCTCAAAAGTGCCCTAAAGCAGCGCCTTTGCCTGTCTCGCTGCACGTGCACCTGGCCAGCCTTGAGACAGCAGCTGCCGTTTGTCCTCCTCGGCCTGTCACTCTCTGGGACAGGAATTTCTTAGAAAAGGTCGTGCTGCTTTGTCCACCACCCTGGGCTGCGCGCTCTAAAGCTTAACTGCATGAGGTCCTCGCACACACGCATTCCCTTACACAAACACCCAGAATTGGCAGCCAGTTCCCACTTGCTCTACACCTCCCTGTAAGGCAGACCACTGCGCTGCCCTCCCTGGCTTGACTGTGCTCACTGTCTGCACCTCAAACACCCACACACACCTGACAAGCCCCACGGGCCGGCAGCAGGCTGCACGCTGGAGGCGGAAGCCTAAGCTTGAGTTCTGGACAGCGCCACTGCAGTGCTGTTCAGACGACACACATGAACCAAGCAGAGACCCCTTGGCAGGACCCTCCAGTCTCCACATGCGCCTGGCGAATATCAAAAGGAAATGCTGTCAAAAGGCAGATATCACGAAACATGAAACCGAAGCTCCCAGCTGTTAACTACATGAAAACACATGGAGGCTGGAGCTGGTGCAGTGGGTAAAGCATCTGTGTACAAGGGTGAGGACCTGAGTTCAAATCCCCACAGCAACCCTGAAGATGGATGTGGGAGCACACACCTGTAACCCCAAATCCTGACAGCAGAGACAGGTCAGCTAGTGAATGGATCAGCTAACCCGGGCTCACAGCCTCCAACGACCAGGGACCCGTCTCAAGCGAAGGGAAGGGGAAGGACTGACACCTGCACCTGCCACTGGAGCCACACGTGTGCTCTGGCACGCTCGTGCTTACACTCACATGTAGAGAGTCTCCTTACGGAGCACAGCTCCTCTAAACGAGAGAGTGAAATATGTGTAAGACAAGAGAGTTGAGGCAGAGTGCCTGGGATGTTTGTCCTCCATGGATAAAAACGCCAACTGACACCTTTTGTTGTTGTTTTTCTGAACAGGGTTTCTCTGCGTGGCCCTGGCTGTCCTGGTACTCGCTCTGCAGACCAGGCTGGCCTCGAACTCAGAGACCCACATGCCTCTGCCTCCCAAGTGCTGGGATTAGAGGTGTGCGCCACTGCACCCGGCTTAACTGACACCTTATTTTTACTTGTAAGTTTGTGTACATGTGTGAGGGCTTCTTTCTCTCTCTAGCTTGTGTGTGTGTGTGTGTGTGTGTGTGTGTGTGTGTGTGTGTAGTTGCAACCTGCACCACACTCCCAGCAATGAATGTGTGGTCTCAAGGGGGGTTGGCAATGGAGTGACACAGCAGACTGCAAGTCCAGACAGGGTAGTGGAGACCCGAGACAGGGTGCCCGGTGGTGGCACGCTGGCCGCGTGGGTCGGAATGCCCAGAGGCCACTCGCGGCCGCAGAAGCACTGAAAGAAGAGTCACCGGTGTGCCCGGACAAACGCTACAGCACTCTCAGGGCCACTGTATGGCTCAGGAGACAGTACGAGGTAAAGCACCTGCGTGGGCGCGGGCACGCATCCCTGCAGAGCGCTGGCTGGGCCAGGCCACTCCTGTTTCCACCCCTCTCTGGCTGGCTGGCGCCAATCACCCACGCCCCCATCCCCTCCCCTGCCCGTGCCTGCTCTGAGCTCCTCCAGCCAGTCCCTCGAGCCAGCAGCCTCAGCGTGACTGCAGCACACGCTCACCAGCACAGACGGCGCCAATCATCTTCAAGTGAGGCCTTGACACGGATGGCACAATGGAGGCGCGTGGTCACTCACACCGGGAGTTCGGGGACAGCGGTGGCCTCTGTCAGCCACCTTGCTCAGCCTTCCAGAAGGCAGCCTTGACTTTTGGGCTCAGCTCAAGCCCATCTTACAACACACACATGCATACACGCAAGTATTTTACACGCCACACACACCTTCAGTTGGAACATTCTCCGTTTTTTACCCACTATACGGAAAACGAGAAATCAAACGCTCGTCCCTTTCTGCACACCGGCTTTGACAGCACTGAATACATGGCCTGGGCCAGGGTGTTACCTGAGGACGGATTTGGCAGCAGCGTGTCACCGAGCCACTCTCGCTAAGCTTCTGGGTTGACCTGTCTGTATCGCAGCACCTCGGGGACCACAGAAGAAGCCAACACCCCGAAGCTGCTGAGGGTGGGGAGGTCTGCGGCAGGAGCAGAAGGACATCAGTTCAGCAAGGCACAGCACACCCACCAGCTAAGGTCGAAGGCACATCTCGAGCTGCCGGGCGGGCCCAACCCGACACACAAATACGTTAAACCAGGACAAAAGCCACAGAACCGGGCCCTGGGAGGCTCATGGAGGCCAGCCCTCCTGGAAGGGGAAGGGCCCGGCTCTCTCCTCTAACCTCAGCCGGGTCCTTGATGAAACTGCTCAGGCTGCACGAGAGCGGAAGGCTGAGGAGGAGTCCATGCTCTCCAGTTCCCGCATAACTGTCTACCGCACAGCTCTGCGCTTCTGCACAATCTACAGAGGTGGCAGGTGCCAAGAATTGGGCACAGGGAAGCAGCCGGAACTAGGAGCGGGGAAACCGACACAACACAGGGAGAGCTGCATGGGCTGGCCAAAGTGGCGGCCAGCATGCATGGCGGCACCTCCCACGGCCGCACCCAGGGACAGAGGGCAAGCTTGTGGGGGTGGGGATGCTAGCCAATATTGCAGGGGAAGATGAAAAGCACAGCTGCGAGCGGCCTCCCCCTCACCCCACTTTATGCCCTCACTGACTCAAAAAGCCCTCTGATGGCACCCTTCCCTAGCCCGCGCCTTTCAAAGCCCCTCAACGCTAAAGCACTGTTATAAAGGACACACATTTCTTAGGTGCCTCAAGTCTTCGTTCAGTGTTCTGAAATAAAGTGCTTCCTAACCTCAGACCAAAAACCAGCCAGCCAGCCAGCGAACAATCAACCAACCAACCACCAACCACCACCCAACCACCCACCCTGAGGCTCAAAACACATTCTTCCTCTCGTCCTCTGAGCCAGCCAGCAGGCACATGTTGCCTAGGTCCTGAGGTGTGCGAGTGGGAGCAGCTGCCTGTGTCCTGTGACTGAGAGTGGGCAACACCTAGTGAGCAGACTGACACGGGCACCCAGAGCGGGCTGAAGGGGCCATGGCCGGTAAGTGTCCTCAGAGCTGGGCAGCCCAGATGCTGCATGGCTCCCTCTCCTTCACAGCAGGCCCTGACGCTGAGCTGCAGGCTTCGGGATTCTCGCCCCACCTGCGTACGTTCTGAAGCTATACTGCTGTGAATTAACAAACATCACTTCCAAAGTGAGGGGCTTTCCTTTGCCTATATCTTAGGGCAAGAAATATGTTAACTACCACAACAATTTAAAATGTAAAATAATCTCTAAAAACAGCTGTCAGCAAAATCATACTTAATAATACGCACTACTGTTGTGTCTCTGGTCATTAGCAAAGCAAGCGTCTGCTGTTCGCTGACTAAAGGCCAAACCTCTAACCCAGCAGTCCCCACAAAGCCTACTTCGGGGTACACGGGAACAAGCAGCTCTTCGGTGAACACTCGGCCCAATCATGGAAGCGCTCTGGCCTGTGCTCTGTGGGCACACGCACCTGGCCATGAGCACTGCAGTAGGAGGGCAGACAGTGGAGAGGAATGCTGTTCACGGCCTCCTCCTTCCCTCTTTAGTCAGCCTGGACCCCAGCCCACGAGGCCACACACACTCAGGGAAGGTCCTCCTTCAGGTCCACCGTTCTGGAAGCCGGGCGGATTCTGAACTGCAGCCAGCCGACAGCCAAGATTAACCATTACAACCTCAACGACAGACAATGACGGACATTCCCAGGCTTGTTTCCTCTGCGGAGTGAAACTTGAAGATATTTGGGAAGCAGCATGAAAGCCGTGTCTGGAACGTGCCCCGGTTTGTCTGATTTCCTTCTCATCACTTTTACCCCGTCTGATAGCGATTTGTCTTTGTGGAGTCTCTCCAAGGGTTCTCACAGAAGTGAGGGCTCTACTTTAGCGCACGCTTTTCATCGGTTTTAGTTCATTTCATTAAACTATGTCAATCATAGTAGCAAGAGTGCCATGCACAGCAAATCTGGGTGGGGGATCACTTAGCAAGCAGCCGCTGTCCCCAGAGCCTACGCCCCAGCCACTTCCAGCTGGGAGATCACCGGCACCAGCAGCAGGGGTGGACATCAGGCTGAGGTCAGGGACAGGCCTTCTACCACACTGGATTTTTCTCTCTGGGCAAGTCTGTAAATGCTCCCAAAGCTAGGACCATATCTTATTAATATCTGCTATGTTCTAAGCATAAAACAAATAGGTATCCACTAGAAGAACCTACCCTGCCTGCCTTTAACTATCCCCAAACCATCCAAAGAGCAGAGCCACATTTTAACTGGATAAAAACTGAAGATGGGGAGGCCTAGAGTAAGACTAGGAAACATCAAAAACGACCGGCAGAAAGAAAGAAACAAAAAATAGGAAGACAGGCTGGGTGTGGCAGCTCTCCTCTATAACCCTGACCTCAGGAAGGTGAGCAAGGCAGGAGGATTCAGAGTTCAAGCCCAGCCTGGGCAATCTCATGACCCTGCCTCAAAACCAAAGCATGAATGTGTGTGTGTGTGGGGGGGGGGGGGAATCCAGCTCATGATTCCAACCAAAAGGACCCAACTGAAAAGCCAGAACCCAACATACACAAAACATCGGGAGGTGGAGACCACGAACCGCACAGTTGGCTGTGGCTCCTTCATTCCCAGAATCCAGTGAGCCCAGCAGGAAAACAACAGCGTCAGCCAACAACAGTGCCGAGTGGTGAATCTTGCAGGCGCTGTGGTCCATTTCCTCACACAGCCGAGGATGCACTTGAATTCACGAAGTGACAAGGAGCTGAGGCTGCTGTAGCTGGCCAAGAGCCATCCAGCGTGGGCGCTGGGACCTGAATGTGGGTTCAGGTTCTCTGCAAGAGCAGGGCGTGACCTTAACCTCTCCAGTTCCTGCCTAAAATGCCTTAGCTTTAGCGCATATTCTTTCAAATAGTAGAAATTTCAAGATTCTGCCTAGAAGTTTGCTTAATATGCTTCCCAAAAGCATACTCAGCAACTTATCAATTCTAACTTAGCAAACTTATCAATTATTCCTCTGAACTAATTCTCAAACTGCTGTCACAAAGAGCAGGGGTAGGGGCTCTGTGATTCACCTGCCCGTGGGCAAGTCTTCTGTAAGAAATGTTTCACACTTGTTCCCCACTCAAGAAGCCACCTGTTGCACACCTCTCGGCTCTTGCCCAGGCCCTGGGCAGCTCCATCTTGCAGAGGAAACGATGGAGCCTGGACAGTTCTGTGAACGCTCCTGCTAACAACCGGGCGCCTGAGGATGGAACGGGAACCAGGCAGAGGGCAAGGGCTTTGTCACCCGCCGAGGGACTCTCCCATGGAGGGACAAACGTGGTCAGAACATCCTGGAGGAACCGCAGCAGGCAGACAGCGTGGGCGAGGTGTCACTCTCTCGTGGCTGTGACAGACGCCTGGTGTAGATGGGTTAAGGGAGGGGCATTCACTTTGGCTCATGGTCTAGAGGGCTCGCTTCATGGTTGCCTGACTCCACCTGCTCGGGCAGGACATCCTGGCAGTGGGGACATGACATAGAAGTTCTTCTCCGCTTCTTGGTGAACAGGAAGCGGAGGCGGGCCACACAGAAGGAAACCAGCACAAGCTGCCACACGGCCCCCAAGGACCTACTTGCGCTAAACTGGCCTCATCTTCAACCTTCTCCAGCGCCGATAGTGACGCCCCACTGCACACCTGCTCTTTCCACAGGGCCCTCCTGATCCCGTCCTGCGTGCGGATGCTGTCCCGGACATACCAGGAGTGTGTGTCACTAGATCCAGGCTCCTCTCTACCAGTCAAGCTGACAATAAAGTTCAAGTGTCACTTTGGAGCAGAGGAGAGACAGGGGAAGCACCGCAGGCCCAGGGATGATTGTCTGTAAGAGTCCAGTGAGAACCACTGAACCTTCAGCACACTTTTAAAACAGCGGTGTGATGCGTGGACGACGGTCAGAAAGCCACGCTAATGCTGACACACTGAAGAGAGAAGCAGCAGGCCCGAGCAGGGAGGGACTGAGGCATGGAAACAAACCAGCAGGAGAGAAGAGAGTGGAGTGGGAAACTAATACGAGGAGCAAACTGTGACACACACAAAGCCGTGGAGACACAGGCCGGGAGCCAGGACAGGCCCGGGTGCTAAAGGTGAAGCCACTAGCGTCCCGTGTGGCTCAAGCCTGGCGCGAGCCTGTCACTTCTTTAGCACATTACCAGTGTCTTCACTTCATACCCGAGGGCTGGGCCTCACAGAGGTCAGGGAAGGACACAATCCTTACTCAGCGACCCTCTGCCCTGGTCATCTTCGCTGAAGAAATGAGGGTGACGGGATGGCAAGAGCCTCAGTGTGCATCACCACCCAGTCACACCCATGCCTCCTGTGACACGGGCGGGCTCTGCTCACTATCCTGCTCGGCCTCACACTTGTTCTGTGGACGGCCAGCCCTGCCTTCCTCCAGGAGGGGGCGCGCACCATGGTGCTAGCTCTGGCCCCCCACAAATGGTTTTGAGGGATAGTTTTCAAAGTAAAAATTAAATGTGAGCAGAACCAACCGATTCTCTGGTCACGTGGGAGCTGGTTCGCTTCCACCTTAGGGGAGCCCCCGCTGGTCGGGCACGGCCTGGCAGTCGCACACGGGCAAGCGTTTCCCGTGACCCTGCACTGCAGACGTGCCCTCTGCTGGCGCCCACATCAGGGGCCAAGGCTGTCAGAGGTGAGTGGTGTGAGGGCAGCTGTCGGGCACCGCTTTGCTCTGGGGGCTGACCTTCTCGGAGTTTCCAGTACCCAACTAGCCCACAAACGGTCACGTTGAGCGTGCTCTCCTCTTGCGCTCCAATCTCTCAGATCTCTCGTCCAGTCCCAGTAAATCTATTTGTAAAGCCCCACCGTGAGCTTGCATCTCAGGGCGGCACTAGGTGGCGGCAAACACAAGTGCCACACTACGGCCATCTTTGCCCCTTGACTGAAGGCTACAGGAAAGCCAACTCTTAAAAAAACCCAAAGCATCAAAAAGAAGTAAAGGCATGAAGTTATCTGGTGTTGGAAATGTGAGGCCACCCTAACACAACACAGCCCCAACCTTATGAAACAGGGGTATCTTCCAAAGGGCTTCCTTCGCTCTGCAACAATCTTAACCACATGAGTATACTTAGATGCTAATGAGCTTCAAGAGAAATAATCCCAGCCACTGAGGTAGAGGAAGGGACTGGGCCCAAGGCGTCGGCAGCCACATGAGTTTGATAACAGCCTGGGCGACAGGAGATGCTGTCTCAGAGAACCAGAACAACAAAAACGTGAGTAAATATAAACTATCTAGATCCGGGGGGGGGGTAGGGAACGATATAAATAATTTTAATCTATAGAAAATTTAATACTTTACTTCCTTTGTAAATATTGTTAAGGTTTAAGGGGGAAATCTTTTCATTTTTTTGTTTGTTTGGTTTGGTGGTTTTTCAAGACAGGGTTCTCTGTGTAACAGCCTTGGCTGTCCTGGAACTTTGTAGACCAGGCTGGTCTCAAACTCAGATCTGCCTGCCCCTGCCTCCCTGAGTGCTGGGATTAAAGGTATGCCCACCACACCTGGCTTAAGGGAAAATCTTACTTAAAATGAGTTTAAGCCAGTGATAGCTCTTCACTGACTTCACTGACAAAAGCTATGCACACCTGAGGGCCGATGTGAATCACACGCGTCGCAGCCTGCTTGGCACAGCTGCACACGCGTCGCAGCATGCTTGGCACAGCTGAACTAATCAAGCAGGCGTCACACAAGTTCCCTTCGAAGTCTGAGCTGGGATGTCAGCCTGACTTTACAAACCTACAGTCACACAGGAAAACCTGTTTCCTCGTTTGTTTCTTGTTGACTCTCAGGCTATCACTCCCTGTTTTCCTCCAGCATTACTGAGACCCCAGCGGAGCACCGTGTGGCACAAGGGAAACCGGCTTACTTTGGTTGTTGCGATCTTATTTCTAGCATTTTTCCTGGGGCTGATTTTTGTGCTGACACAGGAAGCTCAACGAATCAACCACAGCTAGGGAGCTCTTGGGAGTGAGGGCAGCAGCAGGAGCCTGGCCCCGGCAGAGCTGCCCTGAAGTCTGCAGGCCCGGAGGACAGCAGTGTCCCTGAGCCTGTGAACGCCCTGGAGTGGGGGAAGGTGGCGGGAGCAGAGGTGGCTGCACCCGCTCCTCCAGCCACAGCCGCCCAGGGCGGCTGTCAGGCTTTCTGGGTCTCTCAGGACTGCCACCCCTCCTTGGTCTCCTTCAGAAACCACCAGGAAACCACCTGGGGAGGTCCCCTTACCTTGGCACTGAGGACTGAAGGGGCTGGGGAGTATCCTCCATGGAAACTGCCTTCCAGCGCTCCAGCCTGGCAAACCAGCCTCTTCTGCAGCTGGCTGGTTTGAAGTCAATCCCCCACACATGGCTAACTCTGGACTCAGCAAAACCAAGTCGCAAAGCTGCAGAGCCCTCTGGCATCACAGGGCCCCGCTGTGTGAAAGGAACTTTCATTGGCCTGTTTGAGTTGCTGTCTTGGAGCCTACTGCCTCTGTCTGCTGACCTAGGCCTAGTCCTGAAGTTTCTCGCCTCCCTACAATCTAGCGTAGGCCTAGATTGTTTTCAGCCTCTGAGACTCACTGCTGAATAAGCTCACCCTTTCTAGTTCTTGCTGAGCTCTGGGCTGGTTCAACTCAGCTGTTCTAGCTCAAACTCCTCTCCCAGCTGATTGATTTCATCTGGCTTCTCTCTCAAATTATTCTGCTTTGCTTCAAACTAACTTCAGCAATCTTTTCTCATCTTCTGGCCCCTTCTCATTTGCTGGCTGGTTCTGTCTTCACCTGATTTCTCTCTCTACAACCCCTGTCTTTTACTGTCCTGATAAAACTGCCTTCTCTCTTTTTCTGCATTGCCCCTTAAGTAGCTTCCCATTCCTCTCTCTCTTCTGAGAATTGGGCGTATCCTATTCTGTCACATCTCTGATTCGTCACCTTTCCTGCCACTCAATTAGACATCACTTTCAAACATGGTTTGCTTCCTTCTACAAACTATCTTTACCTTCATTGCGTGGGATTAAAAGGGTGTCCCACCAATGCCTGGACCTAAGCTATTCTTTACCTGAAACTTGCTCTGTACCAGCTGTCCTTGAACTCAGATCTGCTTGCCTCTGTCTCCTGGATTAAAGGTGTGTTCATTATCCCAGCCGGATCACACAAACCTAGAAGATCTGTGGATGTGGTCTCTTGCCAGAGCAGCTGTGTTCTGGATTCAATTCCTCTACCCTGCTGTGCGCCTCTATAAGTCCAGGTCTTTCTCTTACCCTCTCTTCTACACGTAACAAATAGCTCTGCAGATTCCTGCTCTACTTCCCAAATTCAACACAGACATATTGACAACCACCGGGTCTACCCCTTCCTAATCAGCGGTGCCTAAAAATTATCCTCCCAAACGCACTCTGTTCTGTGCACACAGCGTCCACAGTGAGCACGCACACATACACACACCTGCCACACAGGACAGGAGAGAGGGGCCCAGCAGGCTGGATCTCCTCAGCCTCCTGCTGGGACATTCGAGCTCACAACTTCATTTCCTGGGTTGTGTGACACATTACAGTCTTACCAAGTTCTGTTTCCACATATTTCCGCAGTGTTACAGTTTTAAGTAGGCACGAAGGGACACAGTGTTCTTCGGCGTCACAAAGCAGCAGCAGTGGAAGCAGCTCTGAGAATGCCCGGTCATGTTCAGTCCCTGCCTAATTTTCCAGACAGTGGGAACCCGTGTTCCACGATAAACACAAATGTGAGTAACAGCCACAGGACCTGTATCTTGTGAGGCTGTGAGCCTCTCTACCAGTCACAGCACAGAGCCTCAGTGTTCCACGGTGAGCACACTGCAGTGGACCAGACAAAGCCCCAGTGCCAAGAGTATCTAAGTGTGTAAGACCCAGAGGGGGCACTTCCCTAGAAGTGTGGACACTCACGAAATCCACAGATGTCTACTCCAAGAGGACGAATCGGCAGTGCCTGGCAGCGAGCAGCCGCATAGCCAGCACGTTTAGTGCCGTCCCAGGACACGCTTCCATGTGTCACCACGGCCGCAGCAACATGTGTCACCAGGCCCGAAGCGGCGCTCTGCTGGAGGGCCGCAGAGGGAGGCCTGGGATGTGGGGGCCTTTCACTCACCTCCACCGCTACCACAATCAAAACGAGGTCCGTCTTGGATTCTGGAAAGAGTGCATTCACTTGTGGTGACATTCCAATCAGGGCACAGTTGGTGACCACAGATATAACACTCATGGTCTCAAAGGCCAGCTGAAAGGGAAAGGCGTGGCATTAACAGCTCATCAGCTGCGCCCATGCCATCTGAAGCCAAGGGAAACCCTCCCTGGGTTCTACAGAACCCACACACATTTCAGCGTCGGTCCATCCTGCTAGGGTTCTCTGTGCTTAGGGAAACTGCTCTAGTGGGCGTTTCAGATCCTTTCAGCTTGGCTGCTGCTAAGCAGTATGGCCAGGCTTTCCTCCCGAGGGCAGCCAGGCTGAGTGTGGACACCTCCGGCCCTGTTCACATGACTCATCACAAGAACCAAAGTCCCTGCAGTGCACTGGCGAATACAGAGGCGGCCTCCATGGAGCAGCAGCACACTGGCTGGGGTCCCACTGGGAGGTCCCTGTGTCCTGTGCTGCTGTCAACAGGGACCCTGTGCTTTAAGCTGTTATTTTAAAGCTCTTGGCGGCTGCCTGGCAACTGAAGCCGATCATCCTGACAGGCACAAGGCTAGACTTCCATCTCTTTGTCCACGGGTAGACAAAATGGCTGCCTGGTCCTCTGATTCTGTGAGTTTCTGTGTTTTCTTGTTACCTCTGGCAATTTTCCAGTTGATTCTCTGGGCTCTCCCAAGGGCACAATTATGAAACTGTATTTTCTCCAAAGACGGTTTTATCTGTCCCTTCTCTTTTATGTTTACAATTCTTTCCTTTCTGCTTTAGGTAGTAATTCTAATCCTACTGAACATAAAAAGTGATTTTACACAGCCCTTACCCATTGGTATCATGAGTTGTTTGGTCTTATATCACTTGACATTGTAAGTAAAACTGATCTATGGTCTATGCTTTGTGAATTTATATCTTCATGAGTTATGTAAGTTCACACATAGGGCCTATGCATCTTTATGTGAGTCCTACCATCTTCATGTCACTCTCCCACAAGAAATGTGTCTGGGAATCACGGTCGAATGCCACGGGCAGTAAGAACGCTGGCACAGTACGCCCATGGCAACTTTACCTGTGCCCGTCTGTGTGCATGCACTGTTTCAGTTTCAGCACACAACTGTCTCCATGTCTTCTGCCATACATGAGGGATCCTGTTGTTTCTTAATTCTGGTTTTGCCATCACGTTAACGGTGGCTTCCTAAGTACTGAGGGCTAGACTGACCTGAGGCCTTCCCCAAGACCCTGATTATGGAGAAGAAACATTGCTACTTCTCTAAGCCAGGAACATTTTGTCTGAGCTAGTAACACCGAGGCCAGGGCCTTGGGGATGCTTCAGCTTTGGGTCCTGAAAACCCAACTCTTCCCACCCTAGATGACAGGACTGCTCAGCCAAGGCCACTGTGTGCGGGTCTGTGATGCTGATGGGACTGTGCAGCTTGATGAGCCTGTTGCTAACTCTGCCCCACTGGGCGGGGTAGTTTCTGTGGCTCTGCCCTACTGGGCGGTAGTTCCTGCTGATTCTGCCCCACTGGGTGTTAGTTTCTGTGGCTCTGTCTCTCTTCTCCCTGGAAGAAGTAAGCAAGTTGCTGTGCTTCCTAATAAGCTTGCTCAGCACAGACATCTTTTCAGGACCTTCTGAGCCCACCTGTGGCATCTTCTTTATCTCCGACCCCCTGGCCCTCCCTCCAACTGAAGAATCGCTGCTTGTCCAGGTCACAGAAGATGATCTCGGAAACACTCACTCTTCCTCCACTGTCTAGAATTTTATAAAATTGGTGTGACTTCTTTTTAAGTAGTGGAATTTGTGGCATAGTTATCTAAGCCAGGATTTTTCTTCTGGGTATATGGACTCTAGACTCAGCTCCCTTCACAGTCACAGAGATGCCCCTTCCCTCCCCAACTCATTGGCTGAACTGCAGCAGGAGACTGCACTTTTAAAGGAACTATCTAATCCTCTATCTCTCTGTCTGTCTGCCTGTTTCTGTCTGTCTGTCTCTATCCACCCCCCGTCCTCCACCCCATCACTGGCTGGGTTGAGGCAGGAGGCCCTGCATTTGAAGGACAGGTCCCTGCCACTGCCTATCAAGTTCCGAGTCCCTGTGGTAGCTCTCCCCTGACCCCAGCGGCTGCTAAGGCTGTAGACACAGACCTCACTCTGCCCTCACTGCACACTGCCACTCTGCCTGCCTTTTCAAGGAACCACATCTTTGCTCTTTCTTCTCTCCTGTCTACCGGCTTTGGGTTAGGCCTGTCTTTTCTCGTTTAACAAACACTGAGCTGCTTTTCCAGCATAAACATCTAGTGTTGTGAGTTCCTGTCAACCCTGCTTATTAGACACATCCCACACACTTTTCCTTTTGGGTTAGTGTATCTTTGGACTTCATCTGAGATCTTTCTTTCATGAGAATTTTGTGCTGTCTGGTTTTCTAGTGTTTGGAGGTCCTGCTGTTATCTTCTGTCACTAATTGTGGTTTGAGCTCATTGTCACAGACATACTGTGTACAACTGCAACTCTTTGACATGTTTTCTGCCCTGAGAGATAACTGGCTGTTCTGTCAGACACTGTTAAGGCGCCACTGAGCCCTCTCTACTCTTGGGTGACTTCGTCCATCCTGGGAAGGGAGTGTTTTCCTCTTTCACTACAACATGGGTTCATCTCTTTCTCCTTTCTGTTCAAGTCTTTTTGCCTCCCTCCTGTTTGAAAACTGTTGCTTGATCCATATACAGTTCACTTTGATGTTTTTCTAAGACTTTTCATGGCAGAGCATTCCTCTCTGGTAACTTTTGCCTCAGATAGTATAATAGCAGCCTCTGCTTGCCCTTTTCTCTTTTCTTTTCAGCAATGATTCCTTATTTCTTTCTTTTACTTTCACCCTGTGATTATCAACCTGTGAATTATTTCTAATCCACAGAGTGTACCTGGGTCATCCTCATCCACTCTGCCAATCTCAGTCTTTAATCTGCGTCTTTAGGCCATTTATAGTTAGTGCAATCATTGGTATGTTGGGACTTAAGTCAGACACTTGTTTTCTATCAATCCTTGTTTTTACTGTTGGCTTTTCTTACCTGGCTTATTGCTAATAATCTTGAGCTTATTTTCTGGTAACAGTTAGTGGTGTTTAGGGTATACATTTTCTGTTTTTAGAATTTTTCTTTCCCCCAACAATGACCCATAGCTTTCACAGTGCTCTTCCTGTAATTACCTGCCACACACCAATACTGGCCGACGGCTCTGCAAATGGCCGTTTGAAGACCCTGCACATTTTCAAGGCATCTGAGTTGACTTCGGTGAAGTTGTTTAACACAGCGAAGGCAGCTGCTAGTGGGTACACACAGGAGAACAGGCTCACATAGCCAAACTGCAGAAACAGCTCCAAGTAGTCATCAAAGGTTCCCTGCAGCGTGGAAAGACAGCAGCATTGCCCAGTGTCATGTGGGAATAACTGAAATGCTAGCAAGGGGCAGTCTTCAGCTGCTAAAAAGAGGTGCCCGCTCCAGGGCACGGCAGCAAAGCACCCCCACAGACCTGGTCACTAGAAAACAGAAAAAGTCCTCTAAGCTCTGCCGCCCACAAGCACGAGGGTCTCCCCCTCCCCCAGCACGGGGGTCAAGCCAGCTCTGCTGTGGCTGGCACAGGGCAGCACAGTCACACGCTGAGGATGGTCACAAGGCCAGCCCTGAGAGTGAGGCGAGCAGAGATTCTCCACTGTGGGTTCTAAGCCCATCCCCACACGGCTTCTGCACACACTAAGACACTGCTGTTGACTCACTACTGCGAGTTACCGTACTGAAAGCACCTTTAAAGTAACCACGATGTCAACGTTTAAGGTGTTTAGGCGCGGGCTGGCGCCGAGCTGCTGGGGGAAGGCGGCCCACACACGGGGTGGGCGTCCTCGTCCTGCAGCTACAGGATGCGAAGCTGCAGGTGCAGCGGGCTGGAAGAGCGCAGGGGCCAGGGCCGCCAGGGAGGAGACAGGGCTTCCTCTGCTGTCTGTCGCACTCTCGGGGTTGTTGGGGTTGTTTAGTGAAGGGGCAGCTGTGTTTCACAGGGTTACCGTCTGACGAACTGCCTTCCTCCAAATCGCGGCCACACTCTCTGAGCCTCGCTCCACGCGCACACGCTCCCTCTCCTCTGACTCCATGCACACACAGCGGTGGGAGCAGGGTGCGCAGAGATGGCCCCGCACACGTGCGCACTGAACACCATCCCTTCCAGGGCCCGCACACGCCACCTTGGCGGAGCAGGGACAGGGAGACTGCGGATGGCAAGGAAGAGCATCACCCTCTGGCTCGCCCATTTCACAGCACATGCTCACAACGCAGCCCTGGCCTGGAGTCTGGAGCCGCCTCCTGATTGGTCGCTGCCCAGCAACAGCACTGTCCGCTTGTGCCCAGCTTGGGCACAGCAAGAGGGGGCTGTGGTCACCTTCATGAAGAAAGATGGTGTGCGAGCACTGGAGAGATCAGGGCTAAGAGTGGCCGTGTCCCCGCAGTGCCATCCATCCTCAGGTATGTGAGTGTGAGAGCGTGCTTGCGTGCGTGCGTGTGTGTGTGTGTGTGTGTGTGTGTGTGCATATGTGTGTGTGTGTGTGTGTGAGAGAGAGCGTGAGCGTGTGTGTGTGTGTGTGTGTGAGAGAGAGAGCGTGTGAGCGTGTGTGTGTGTGAGCGTGTGTGTGAGTGAGCGTGTGTGTGAGCGTGTGTGTGTATCTGTGTGTGTGTGTGTGTGTGAGCGTGTGGGGGGGGGTCTGCACAACACACAATGAGCCTAGGAAAAGCAGCAGAGAGACCGGAGGTAAAGTTGCATTTGGAGCTCCTCAGCAGGTAAGAGTGAAGGCAGAGCTGGGTTTCGTGAGCTGGATGTTTGCATCACAAGGAACCAAAGCTCTAATAAGCCGCAAGCATCTCCTCAGAACAGCAGAGCCGTGAACTGTCTCTGCAGAGAGCTGCTCACAGCAAGGAAAAGCACAGGCTCCATGACCTGTTCAACCCTAGTCTCACCCCACTCAAAGCGCAGGATGACACCATGACACACATCTGTGCACACAGGCTCGCTCTCTGACTCTGTGCACACAGGCTCGCTCTCCTCTGACTCTGTGCACACAGGCTCGCTCTCCTCTGACTGTGCACACACAGGCTCGCTCTCCTCTGACTCTGCACACACAGGCTCACTCTCCTCTGACTGCACACACAGGCTCACTCTCCTCTGATTGCACACAGGCTCGCTCTCCTCTGGCTCTGTGCACACACAGGCTCGCTCTCCTCTGACTGTGCACACACAGGCTCGCTCTCCTCTGACTGTGCACACACAGGCTCGCTCTCCTCTGGCTCCATGCAGGCACGCTCTGCTGCCTGCACCCCTCTGTGAAATGCCCCGTGACTCTCCGCCCTCGAGTCTGAAAGGCACCTAAATGCACACTTGTAACCTCCAAGTGGCTCCTGCCAGGGAACCTGCTGCAGAACTCCTGCAGAGCCATGCCACAGCAGAGCCAAGGAGCGCGAGCTCACACTCAGGAGCACGTGTGACTGTCACTCGTCACTGTGGCGTGCCCCTGCTCCGGCTTACCAGGTAAGTTCCCATTTCCTTCTCCAGGAGTACTTGCTCGTACAAGGCTGTGTCCACGTCCGCCTTCAAGGCCCGCACCTTCCTCTTGAGCTGTGCACAGTGCTTCCGCTGCAGCCAGTAAGGGAGCAGAGACTCCACAACCTGGTTCAAGACCTGGGAGGTGATGAGCAGCGTGGCCAAGCTCTGCGGAGAAGCACAGCGTCACGGTCACAGGAGCAGAGCAGAGCATGGCATGAGTCACCAGTCCGAAGCCCTTAGGAACCTGGGTTAACCTGACATTGCGCTGTGCTCTGTGTCCCCTATCCCCACTATAGCCTGTGGCTACAAAATGGCACTGCCAGGCCTAGGGCGGGCGAGAACCGCTGTGACTGAAATATTTCACAGTCCCGAGCTGGGGAGATGACGCCATCAGTAAAACGCCTGCTGTGGGAACATGAGGACCCGAGTCAGACCCTGAGGGGAAGAGGCGGGTGATTGGAGCCTGTACCCCAGCTCTGGGACAGACGCGAGATCTTGGGGGCTCGCTGGGCGGCTAGCCCTGCTGGACTGGCAACCCAGGTGCAGTGAGAGACCCCACCTCAAACAGTAAAGTGGAGCGTGGTCAAGGAAGACGGGCGGAAGGAAAGCACAGGAGGGCTCTTTCTAGGGCAGGAGACCGTCTGTGGGCCCTCCCCCACGACTCCATCAGCCACACTCACCTGGCGCAGAAGCTTCATGTCCCTCAGGACAAAGGCAATGTAGAAGAGCGAGGCAAAACAATTCAGAAAGTTGAACTGCCAGAGAGGACGACAGAGTTAAGAGCGCTGCAGCGACACAACCCCCGCAGACCAGGCCCCGCCGCAGACAGGCCTGGGGCTGCGTCCCCGGCCCCGGCCCCAGCTCGACCGTCAACCTGGAGGTGAGAGGAGCCTCCAGGGTTAGTACCGAGGCTCCTGGGCAGCCTCAGGAGCAGGAGCACCGCGCAGAACCCCACAGTTCTCCAGTCTGCAGCCAGGAGGCCAGGGCTGGCCCCGCCCCACTCGGGGAGCTCCAGGGGAGGGTCCTCCTCTCCTTCCATGGGGCCCAGGCTGCGTGTCCCATGGAGAGGCTGGGCCCGGGCAGCCACAGCAGAAGGACCCTCCCCCTCAGCAGCACAGACCTGGAAGCCGCTTTGCGCCCACAGACTGCACTCTTGTCCCGCACAGAGAACCCCGGTGGCACCTCGGAGAGATGCTGCCGCAGCGAAGGCCACTTACCACCAACACTTTCAGGACGAGGTGATTCTGGTAGGCAGATTCCAGTCTGTGGTTCTCTACAGCGGGAAGAGGGAGAGAGATGCTCTCAGAGGAGAATCGCTGCAGGTGTGTCGCCAGGGGGTCAGTCAGTGGGGCAGCCAGCCCATGGCAGCAGGAGCGTCCACCCGGGCACACCCTCCTCCGCCACGGCAGCACTGTGCTCGGGAACGTCAGCAAACGAGCCCACAGCCGGCCACCCGGAAGAAGGGTGTGCGCACTTCGAGGGCAGCACAGCTTCGTACAGGGTCCTCGGACGAGGGCTGACATGAGGAGAACTCGGGGTCCACCCCGGCCTAGAACTGCGGACACGGCGCAGTGACCCAGGACAGCAGAAGCAGGAGCAAAGGCCCCACGAGGGGCTCCGCAGCGAGGACTGGCCTTCTAACCTCCAGGTGGACACTAGCCCACCTCAGGCCACCATGCTGCCTCCTGCTGTGAGGGCTGGCTGCTGCCTGTGTGCTGTGGAGAACAAATGGCCGGCACAAAGACAGCCGTGGCGGCCTGGCTGCTGTCACTACGCAGCGGGCAGAACCTTCAAACGCTGGGCCCATGAAGTCAAGGCCCAGACCTCTTCCCACAGACGTGGACAGACACTGAATGGCCTGTGAGCTGCACTCACCTCTACCCAGGCCCTTCTCTGCACCGACGCATGCAGGAGCCCCCACCCTTGAGCTGCCCTGGGACAGTGGGACACAAACCCCGTCCCCCAGAGACACTTTCTCCTTCAGTCTCCCCCAGTGTGAGATGGATGGTGCTGGATAGGTCCTGCACAGACGTGTCTGTGCTGCCTTCACTCCGCTATATATTGTTGGGGTCACACCAAGCAGCCATAGGTCCTTATCCATGGGGGTGGGGGGCTGATTCACGGTCCCCGAGAAGGTGAGGATGAGGACCGGGGCTTGGGGGGTTGCTCAGACACCAGCATGCACCCTGGATAAGCTGGCACTGTGGAAGCCACAGCACGGAGATCAGTGGCCACGGATGAGCCGTCTTAGTCGCCACAGCCCGAGGACCCTGTCCTCTCCGCCAGCAGTGGCCGTGAGCCCAGCCATCCACGCAACAACTCATTTTCCTGTTTTTATCCTGTGTGGTATGTTCTGAGGGCTGTGCATGCGTGTGTATGTGCACAGGTGTGGGTACGTGGATTCCCCAGTGCCAGGGGCGGCTCTCAGGGATGAAACTCGGGTCCTCAGACTTGAAGGCAGGCGCCTTTAGCAGCTCAGCCACTCTCCCCAGCCCTCTGACCCCCAGCAGCACCTCCTAAAGGCACGTGAGCCCCGGGACACGTGTGGAGGCTTACCCCACGACGTCAGGAACTCGGCAGCGTATCGGTAGAGGCGGTTCATGACCTCAATCACGACGGCGTAGACAATGCTGGGCACATAGAGCAGGAGGCCGGTCCACTCGGCCCCGCTGCGCTCGTGGACACTCAAGGCCCAGGCCTCCATGTCAAAGTACACCATCATGACGTGGAGCGAGAGGTACAGGCAGAGGCACACGAAGGGCAGTGACACCAGGTAGATGCGCAGCTGCCGCCTGTAGCTGGAGTACAGCGGCTCCTCCCTGCCGGTGACAGCGTTGACGCCCAGGACCCCGTGAAAACCCGGCCGGGGCTCCTCAAACTGCCTCTTCATGACCAGCGTCCCCCAGCGATAGGCCATGCTGGCACAGCCGCGTTTCCACACCTCCAGGATCACTGTGGACCAGATGAGGTTGAACGAGGCAAAGACGACGTATTTGTCGTAGTCCTCCCACACGAACAGGTAGTAGGGCAGTCCGATGACCGCCATGGGGACCAGGGCGAAGGTGAAGTACTCCAGGAACCCGAAGTACAGCGCAATGGTCTCCCCGAAGTAGCCACGGATGCTGTCTAGAGTGGAAAGGAGGTGGGAGCTGAGGTGCGGGCGCATGGATGGAGGGCTTTCACGCCTCGGTTTCCATGCCGTGTGGGGGCCAGCTCTGTCCTGTGTGGACCCAACCTGCACACCAGTCCCGCCTGTCAGTGTGACGAGCCTCCAATTTGCCCAGTTCACAGCTCAGGCCTGGGCCCTCGATCAGTTCCCCCTCACCTCCCTCCCAGAGAAAGACAATCTTGGCATTGGCTTAATTTCTAAGCTCCTAGGTCAAGTTCAGCCGTGGACTCGAACCCCTGCGTGGGTGTCTATGTGTGGCCACTTTCCTCCAGCAGTGTCACTGCCGGGACGCTCTGTGTGGAGGGTGAGACAGGACATACCGCTCACAGACGTGAATCAAGACTCCTTGCATCCACTGCCAGCCCCACCGCGCACTGGCCTCCAAGCCAGTGGCCTCCTTCCCTCTGCCAGCTCCTCCTGGCAGGCCCAGCCCAGGGCTCGGTCTCCCACAGCCCACACCAGTGTTCTCCCGAGGCCTTTCCCTCTCTAAGAGCTGACTCCTTAACAGGACCAGTTACCTGTGGTCCCACAGGCACCACTGAAATTACTGCTATTTAAATACAAACCAAGTGGAAACTCTTTCAAGTGTCCCATAAACACGAGTGCTGTGTAACCTGGAGTTACCGAAACTAAGCTTTTCAATTTCAGAGACTGCAAGAAAAACTTAAAATGCAACTTCAAAGTCTGATACCAAATACTCAAAAAAGAAATAAAACTTTAAGATTTTAATGTGTGTGTGTGTGTGCAGATGGCCTCAGAGAAGACAGGAAGAGGGTGTCACAGCTCCCTGAAGCTGGAATTGTAGGTGGTTGTGAGCTCCTCAATGATGCTGGAAGGGAAATCAAGTTCTCCGCAAGGGCAGCAAGGAGACCTAGCCTCTGAGCCACCTCTGCAGCCTCCAATCTCGGTTCTAGTTCAACATTGTAATAATTGTTTATCGAAATGAAAATAAAAAATACAGAAAGAAGACTTTCTTTAAAACAGAAAAAAAGAAATTCCTTTAAAGAAAAAAAGGTGACAGCAGCATTCAGTGGCGCTCCAGCCGGAACACTGTCTCCATGCTCAGAGACTTAGCACATCTGGGGCGTGGCTCAGGGTTGGAGCACTTGCTGAGCACGCTCAGGGCTTAATCTCCAGCAGAAAGGTTTATCCAAACACAAGCAGCCCAAAATGCTGAACATTAGTGTTAACACAGCTTCATGAATATTCAATATTTTATATCAGAGAAAGTCACCTTATTCAGAGAGAGCAGAGGATCCCTGAGTCTTCCTCAGTGTGAGCACAGCCTGGCCACCTCCATGGGAATAAAACACCTCAGCACTGGTGTTCAGTCAAGCTACGTGTGTGAAGACATGGACTCAGCAGTGTAGGCGATGGTCAGGCGGCCACAAGCACCGGCTGCTCTTGTACAAGGCCCAAGTTCACACCAAACAACCTGGGCAGCTCAAAACTGCCAACTCCAGCTCCAGGGCCTCACACCCTCTTCTGGCCTCTGCAGGGGCCTAACATGCAGAACCCCAACCCCACCACACACACACACACACACACACACACACACACACACACACACACCTAAAAACAAGTAAGGTCTTAGTAAAAGACATGTATGCACAAAGGCTACCCTGAGCTGCCTATCTGTAAATAAATTTGGCCAAAGCCTTAGCGAGACTTAAAGGACAAGGCCATCAAGCCATCTTCTTGCTCATGCGGCTGCTAAGCCCTGGCAGGAAGGCACTGGATGGACACAGGAGAGACACCTACCTATGGGCTGGTACTTCAGAGCAAACCGCGTGTACCACTCGTCCTCAAGCTTCTTCAGGGCCTCAGGGTCATGCAGCGGGAACACCTGCGTCACGATGCCAGACGTGAGCAATCGCCTCACTGCAGAGGGAAGTGTGAGAACAGCTGAGACACTGATGGCTGAGGGTGTCCCAGGGCAGGGGTGTCCCAGCATCAGTGCAGGGGTATCCCAGGGCAGGGGTGTGTGTCCCAGCGCAGGGGTGTCCCAGGGCAGGGGTGTGTGTCCCAGCGCAGGGGTGTCCCAGCGCAGGGGTGTCCC
>NW_026586383.1:10915488-10943054 GCF_907164565.1 Psammomys obesus
GTCAGCGCAGGGGTGTCCCAGTGTCAGCGCAGGGGTGTCCCAGTGTCAGCGCAGGGGTGTCCCAGCGTCAGCGCAGGGGTGTCCCAGTGTCAGCGCAGGGGTGTCCCAGCGCAGGGGTGTCCCAGCGCAGGGGTGTCCCAGCGCAGGGGTGGTCATTGGGTGCACAGGATCATGTCTGAGTGTGAACAGAGTATTTCCCAATATAAACATCTCTACAGTTTTCTCTCACTATGAAAGCCGTGCCGGTTGAGTAAAATTTTAAACCACCCAAGGTATAAATCAGAAGATGGAAGCTTCTCATTCTTCTCCATACACAAAAACAGCCATTCAATGTATAGCAGACATCAGAACATACACTGAAATCTGCGCACAAACGCACCGATGTTTAAACGCAAACCACACTGCCTTGCACACCTCACAGTGCTCCTCATCCTTTGAGCCATGGTACCTAAAGTTTTCTTTAAGATTTATTGATTCATATGCATGCTCTAGCTGCATGCACACCTGCACACCAGAAGAGGCACCAGATCTCATTCTAGATGGCTGTGAGCCACTATGCGGATGCTGGGAATTGAACTGGAGACCTCTGGAAGAGCAGCCCGTGCTCTTACCCTCTGAGCCGTCCCTCCAGCCCCCTCTAAAACCTTTCAGTGTCACCATGGATCTGAAGGAATGTTGCTCTTACAGCTGTAATTTCTCCCTCCGTGGACCTGGGGTTAAGTTTATGCTGAGTAACTCCGGTTTTGCCGTTATGAGTAACGTAGAGATCCCCTTTTAGATTCGCCCGTTTTGCATGTGTGATGCTTTGCTCGCATACACGTGTGCGCACCATGAGTGCACCTGGTGTGCACAGAGGTCAGAGCAGGAAATTGGAGCACCCGAGTCTGAAGCTACCGATGGTTGAGCCACCACACAGGTGCTGGGAGCCAACCCCAGGTCCTCTGTAAGAGTGCTCTCAACCACTGAGCCGTCTCCTCCGCCCCCAAAAGTCCTGGCATGATCACACACACTATCCCACCTCTTCACTCTCTTCTCCCCATATATGCTTAGAAAAAGGCTTTCCAGGTCCAGGCAAACTTTACTTTTAAATCTGGACACGTCTCACGGGACACAAGCCCTCCCCAGCACGCTACCCTCCCCTCTGCACAGTGTCTTCACTCATTGTCTTTCCAACCTCATGACAAAGACATGTGCTTAGACGGGAACATCAGAAATCACATCAGCCCCCTCCTTTTCTGCACAGTCAGGTGACAGCATGCTCATGCGCAGATCAAAGCTCCGGCTCCACGGACCCGGAGTCTCCATCTGTAGACAGTGGCCTGCAAATGCGAGGGTCTTCAGTCCTGGGGGCCATACTGAGGAGCTGGGCGGCTTTCCCCTGGAGTCCCTGAGACAGTCTCTTACTACTGAGCACAGCCGCTCATAGATGGCGTTTGTTTGAAAGACAGGCCTACTGCTTCCACAGCCTGGGAGACTCAGCCGGACTGGAGGGAAACTGAACACTCTCCACCATGAGCCCTCTTGAAGCAAGCTCCGCAGAGGACAGGATTTAAAAGGCGGGCTGGGAGGAGTCCCCTTCCTAATGACTGAAGAGCCTCAGCCCAGAGGGCCGGCGGTGAGGGTGGCCGAGGGCCGGCGGTGAGGGTGGCCGAGGGCGGGCTGTGAGGGTGTGCAGAGCTGAGGCTTAAGCGACATCTGCTCCAGGTGCCATCAAGACCTTTTGTAAGGTTCTTATGCTATACTTTCTGAGGACTTTTCTTTGGTGACATGACTTAAGTCGGTTGCCCACAGCCCAAGCCCTGCGTGTGGGGTGCACGGCTGTAGTGGGGCGGCCTCTAGCATGGTTTTCGCTACCCTGCACTGTATTTAAGCTCTGGGCTGGCTTGTGGCACTGAAGCTCCGGGCTCTCCTGTACAGCCCGACTCTACTACGGAGGCTCTCCAGCAGGCTCCAAGACCGGCTTATTATCTCCAAAAACAGGAGGGTGAATGGAGCCTCTGGAGAGGCTTCCAGTCCTAAATTGCCAGCTTCTCATCTCCATCAATGCCAGAGCACAGTTCTGGTTTCATCTCTAAAAATAGAGGCCGGATCCTTTAAAGCCCTGCAGCCTCCTCACGTCAGCTCTGCTGTAATTACAAGGAAGGACTCTACCTTGAAAGAAAATAGATGGCGCTTGGGCCTAACAAAAGGAGGCGCACGTCAGCCAGATTCCCTCCTTCCGGGGTGCTGAGTGACCGAGAGCCACTGGATGGCCAGCAAACAAAGGAACGCTGACCCGTGGAGAACTCTGGCCAGCAGGAGGACACTGCAGTGAGCTCTACAAAGGAACGCTGACCCGTGGAGAACTCTGGCCAGCAGGAGGACACTGCAGTGAGCTCTATAGTAGCGCAGCGCTCTGTCACACTAACAGTCCCGCTGCCTCTGGCTGACGTGCTCACCATAAAGAAGAGGACTCCCAGGACTCCTGGCTGAGGCTCTGGGTCCTGGGGACCAGTGGCCACTCTCCTGCATCTGCTCAGGGAGCAGAGGCGGGGCCGGTCAGCACAGCCCCTCACTCCTGTGGCTGCTGGACATCAGGGGGAGCAGATGACTCCCATCCAAACCGGAAGAGAGCCACTCTGAGACACCCACGTCTCCTGTGGTTCCCAGTTGCTTTCCTCCCTGTTTAACATAAAGACATGAATGCACGTGACCAAACAGAGTGCATGCGGCGTGTATGATCTGATCTACACGTCTGCCAATGGCTGAACATTCTTATATGCATTCCTGGTGGTGGTATTTGAAACCTGTCACTGTTCTTAGCGTGTTGATGAGGACTTTAGAGACAGACCCTACTTTACACACAGACGACGTCCTGAGAGGCGGACCTCAGATGCCTCGCAGCAGGCATCCGTCTGCCCCTGTTGCTCTAACAGAGGACTAAGGCAAGCGAGCTTTATCAGAAACGACTCTTCACGGCACAGTTCTGGAGGACCCTAGCCTGGCACCACCTCTTAGCTCTAGGTCTCGGTTCTCAGCTCTAGTGAGGACGCATGCTTCCAGCAGGGCCAGAAGCATGGGCCTGGGTGTCTGTACTAGATCTTAATGGCACTGTACCGGGCACTGGCTGGAACACGCCTCCCAGCCAAGAGAGCGAGGAAGAGGTGCTGACGCAGGACGTGGATGCTTGGCTACCAGGAACGGTGGAGACACCAACACCTTCCTCACTCACAGGACAAGACCAAAGCAAAAACACGGAGAGCCAGAAACATAAAAGAAAAGTTCCATGAAACCAAAACTGAGAAATGTAAATCACAAGCCATGAAACAAAGCCTTTAAAGTCAGCAGAGAGTAAACAGAAGTCTATGACCCTGGATGGAGCAGGCAGATTGTGGCCCAGTGCCCTGGAGTCACTGGGACACAGGGGACATGGACACAGGTTCACACCTGAAGTCCTAATAAAACCAGGGGGAAGACCATCAGCCATGGCGCCAAAGTCACGGCCGAGCCCACAGAAACCCTTCAGGAAGGGCTCCCTAGAAGCTCTCTGCAGAATGCAGCTGCCTCAGGGGGACCCACTGCAGGACAAACTCACCACCGCTGCTCCCTGCCGGAGACCCTGACCCCTTCCTCCATGTCCTACCTCCCAAAACTGCCAATCTGCGAAACAGGGCTTCACTCCAAAATGAGTTAGAGGTGGCTCATACTTGTAATCCCAGCATTAGGGAAGCTGAGGCAGAAGGATCGCTGCAAGTCTGAGGCCAGCCTGGGCTTTAGACTGAGCTCCTGACTCCAAAAACAAAAACAAACAAACAAACAAAAAAACAAGACAAAAACAATAATAAGTAATAAGCACAAAGAAACTTGTAAAGCTACACAAAACATTATAGGGAGACTGAGAGCGGAGAAGACAAAGCAAACAAAGGACGGAGAAGCAGCAGGAAGTCACGTGAAGCCACAGCGTTGGGGTGTCACAGCGTTGGGATATCACATCGTCATACAAGGAAAAACTGACAAAGCAGAGAGACCCACAAAAACACATCTCCAAAATCAAAAGTCAAACTGAAGCTGAGAGAATGGAAGGAAAGGGCTCCAAAGAGCAATGTGAGAGAAAGGAAATGACTACAAATTCCAAATTGATAAAGCTACAAAGAGGGAACAACAAAAACACAGGTGGAAAAATGAGAGATAAGCCTAGGACAATCAATATTACGGCGGTGTGTAAGAGCCCACACATACACAACCCACACCCTAGAACAAAGCAAATCCACCAGGCTAGTCTTCAAAGGCAAATGGGAAGTGCTTCCTCAGGATGGCCTCTCCTATAGGATGACAGAAAAAACTGATAAGCTGTCCCAGTCTTCCCATGGCTGGCAGCCCTTAAGCCACAGGGTGTAAAAGAGCAGGACTTCCTCAGAGCTCTGGCAGCCGTCATCAGAAAGTCTAAGATGGAAGGCCCACACGGTGGCACAGCTGACTGAGCAAACACCAAGAGCTGCCTCCCTTATGAGGCCTGCGTCCACACGGCTGTCCCCACAGCACAGTGCCTGCACTTCCAAGGGCCTGGCTCCGTGAGCCAGCCTGCAGAGGACCACAGAGAACTGGCACCAAGTGTGGGCACTTCTTCAGTGGGCCTCCAGTGCGGGCACATCAGTGCGGGCACTTCAGTGGGCCTCCGGTGCGGGCACTTTAGTGAGCCTGCGGTGCGGGCACGTCAGTGAGCCTCCAGTGTGGGCACGTCAGTGAGCCTGCGGTGTGGGCAGAAGGCAGAAGGGGGCACTTCAGCCGAGGAGGGACTAGCAGAAGAGAGGCAGCAAAGGAGGGCCATGCGGAGGAAACACGAAGTCCAAGATACACGAGTGTGAAAATATCACAACAGCCATTATTCTGTAAAACTGAATACTAGAGAAAAAATAGAAAAGGATTTTTTTAAAAAACTTTTGGTATAAGTTTTAAAAAGATAAAAGTATGAAGTCAAAGAAATTAAGAAAATGTTATGATGATATGCTTGATTTTTTAAAATAGGGATTTTCTAGCTTTTTTCAATGAAAAGAGGATAAAAATGTGACATACCATGAGATAACAACTTTTTCCTAAGCACAAAACCAGCAATTTCAACATGAAATATAACCCAGATGAAATAGCCCAATTTTTCACCAACACAAAGTAGGCCATTAGTGAACAGTACACATCGAAATTACAGCTCCCTGGTGGAGGCTTTCCTGCTGTGTGTGAGGCTCAGGGCTCGGCCACCAGCGCCACGGAACCAAAGCCATCAACAAAGAAATCTCCTCTCAAGAAAAAGTCTCCAGACTGGGTGGCCTGCAAGACCAAACGCCTTCTGATAGGAGATTCCTTGGAGGTGCTCGGAGCAGAAGGGAAGAGAAGCAGGAGCACAGAGTGAAGCAAGAATGGCAAGATAAGACAGAGTTCAACCTTACACAACTGAACACGAAAACAAATAGCAATTAACGGAGGTAAAGGTCTACATTGGGAACCCGCCACAAGTGTTTATGCAGCCAAAAAGAAAGCTGCAAGGCAAAGAGCGAGCAAGCGAACAACACACCTTGCGGAGAGCAAATTGGCAGAAATGTGATGAAATTCCCACACTTAACAATCTGCAGGACTATGACTGATCAAGAAGATAAAAGAAAATACAAAAGACTTAAAAAGTAAATGGCAAAATTAAATTGTAGGCCAAACATAAATAAATGCTCATAGACACAACAAAAATAAACAAAATATTCCCATTTGACAAAGCAGTCCATGGCATTCATCAGGAAGGTTATAAGACAGGCAGAGCTCACCAGAGGGCGGCCAGAAAAGGCTTGCTCTAGGACACCATTCTCCATGTACAGGTGACAGAGAAAACTACAAAATCTCCCAGATGCTCCAGCTTCTGCAGAAACTCACTGACCAAACCAAACAGGAGAGCGATGCCTCCTAAGCCTGACCACGATGGCCTCGTGTAAAAGCCAGTGTTGACTAGGAGACAACACGCGAGAGAAGGGTGGCGTGGCAGCGTCTGTCCCCAAGGCTATGGACACGGTGATCCAAGGGCCACTCCCGGGATCTTCTCTTGGATTACAGGAGAGGAGGAATACTCCCATATGACGGGACACCCCTGAGCTCACACAGACATGCAGATGACCAAAGCCTCCCAGACAGCAGTCACGCGCGAGCTGGTCTGTGCGGTGTCCACAGTCTCCACTGTTTGAAGACATGTTCTCTTGACTGATCCTCTCAGAGGGTGTACAGTAAGGAAATGAACTGCTGGGAGAGTGCAGCTTAGGACAGAAGGGTACCTAACAAACCAAAGTGCATCAGCCCTCAAATGCAGAGACTGAAAAACTGTGTCTCCCGTCTCCTGCTGTCCCGTTAGGGAGAAGAAGCAGCAGGTGTGAAAACTGCCCCGAGAATCGTTTTCTCGCTTCATGGTGTGTAAACCCAGCACCTGAAACAGTGCTGTCACACACAGAGAGAAGGCCAAAGGCCTTCAGTACCACGAGAAAATGCAGATGAGAAAGTGTCCTAGCCGAGGAGCCTGAAGGCACAGGCAGCAAAGGCGCAGGGTGGGCTGCCTGGAGCACGTGAAAGCTGGGAAGTGGAGTGCTTCCTGACACACCGCCCTCCTGCTCGGAGGCTGAACCAGGCCAGGTGCGGCGATGCACGCCCGCACTCCCAGCTCTTGTGAGGCAGAGGCAGGTGGATCTCTGAGTTTGAGGCCGGCCTGCGAGGCAGGGACCAGAGCGGCCGGAGCTCCGAGGCCTTGCCGCTGTACCCTCTGTGTGTGCACACCTTCCTCTTTGCCACCACCATCGAGGAACGCTTACACCAACGCTTGTCCACATTACCCTCTGTGAGACGTCCTAAGTTGTTCAGTTTCTTGCCACCTCAGTGACAACAGCAGGAGGAGAACAGGAGCGGGATTCCCTTTCGCACCCGCCCATCGACTTTCTCTGGGTGTGTGTCCAGGCTTAGAGTGAGCTTGGCTGAATGGAGCCAGCGGCGGAGGTTTACACTGAACTCCAAGCTCACTGGACACTGCAAGCAGCCATGAGGGGCAACCTGGACAAAGCAGCGACTTCAGGGCACAACAGTCGGGGCTGAGAGCTCGCTCAACGATCCGTGTCTGTGACCGGCAGGGGTGTTAGGAGTCGGGGCGGGGGCTGGCTGCCAGCAACTTACGCAGAGACTTCCCGGGGTACAGCCTGGCCTGGGGGTAGCCAGGGATCATCCTCTCGTCGCGAGCTCTCAGGTTCTCAAGCTCGTGTTTGATAATGAACTGACACTCGGCCATCGTGAGGAAGTCGTCGTTATCATCTACAACACGACAAAACCTCGGTTACGTTCTTAGCGGCAACATAAAACAAACAATGCTTAGATCACCGTGCCTGTGGCCACAGAAATGCCACAGACAGAAGCAGCCTGTGGAGGGCGGAGAGCAACGCTGCGCGTTCAGCAGAGGGCAAAGCACTTAGGTATGTGCCCTCTCTGGTTGCTAGCTCGGCTTCGGGCCTTCAGCGCTTCTCGGGCACCAACAGTCCATCAGCGCTGTCCCGGCTGTCCTGAGAGGCAGCGCTGCCCTCATTGATTCAAGGGTGTTTTTAACGGGGGGTGGGGGGTGGGGGAGGTGGGGTATACTGTGTAAGCTTGCACCTGTACAAAGCTTTCTAACCCAATGAGCCAGCTGACTTCCACAGGAGAGCCCTCTCCAAACCATCCCATCGGCCTCACCCTCTTCTGGAGGCATTGTGGGGAACACGGCAGCTCTGACAGATAATCTTTTCATTGAGGAAAACGTCACCTAGATCACCATACCACTGAGGGGAAAAACTCTACAGGGAGCTGGTGCCGGGGCCTAATTCCATATTCTAGCTCCAAAAGCTTCACCAAAAAGCAAGTATCTTCTTTCCGAGAGTGGAGGGCTAGTTCTCTCCAGAATGTTCTCCTTGAGATGCCCTCAAATGCCAGGCTTGCCCACCACTGCACCACATCAAAAGGAGCCAGAAAACTCAAGAAACGAGGTTTCAAACTGCTGAACGCTCACAGCTGCCACTGCGCCCATGCGCGTTCACTGCTGAGGTTAGAGCGGAGAGAATAAACAAGGCGCACGCTCTAACCTGTGTTCCTCTGCTCCAGAAGGGTCGCCCATGGCCAGGCCCCAGCACCCGGTCCTTCCCTTTACCTGTGGCCAAGGGCTACTGCTCTGCTCCTAACAGCAGAGCTGAGTAACTGAGGTCACGCTGCGGCCCACAATGCCCAGGTGCCGACCGCTTGGTGCTGTGTAGACTGATGATCTTGGTGCTGTGTAGACCCGATCTTCTCTGCAGAGAACACATATGGGGAGAAAAACCACGCTGCTTACCCTGGAAACCTTTAAAGTTGTGGCGGGTCCCGTAGGTGAAGGCCCGCATGGCGGCATCCGAGCACTCCTTCACCAGCCCCACGGCTTCCGCCCCCAGCAGCAGCCGGATGGTGGAGGCACCAACAAGGTATAGATTCTGGTTTCCCAGCGTTTCTTTCTCATACTTATTCAACAATGGTCTAAATAAGAGCTGGGCACCTGTCAAACACAAGAGAGTACAGGATAGAGCAAAACAGGCACAAACTTTCACAAAAAGGCAATCTATAACACAATGCTTATACTGGTACAAGGAAAAGAAATCCTATTAGCAATTTCAGTCTATAACCCGAGGAAAAACAAACGTAAGTGGGGAACAGAAGTTCATTCTTGTGTGTCTCTGTGTGGGCGTGGGTGCACACGTGGATGCGTCCGGTGTGAACGAGTATGTTCGGTCCACAGGCTGACGCCCAGTGTCTTCTTCAGTTGTTCTCCTTGTTTTCTGAGATGTGGACTCACCGATTCAGCTAACCGGCTGGCCACACCTGCCAGGGATCCTCCTGGATGTGTTCCCCGGCTCGGAGAACAGACTGGCACCGATGTGCCCGGTGTTTCAGTGCAGGACTAGAGCTGGAGTCCTCTTGCTTACACACTCCCCGACACTCACACCCTCCAGGCCACCCTGACCATCTCCCTATCCCGTGACCCGCCCCTGTGAGCCCTGCGAGTCAGCTGACCCTCCGCAGCCCCTTTAAGGCAGCACTGAACTCGGGGTAGACAAAGGGCTTCTGCTCTGAGCAGACTTCCTCCGCCTGATGCTTCTGTGGAGCTGGGCTGTCTTCAAGGTAGTTCTGGGCCTGAGAGTCACGTGTTCACCCCACGGCAGATTCCCACGCACTCTGCTCTGCTCTCCGTGCCTTTTGCCAGTTACACCTCTCACACCTTCAAGTCCCTGCTCTGCGTGTTTCGCACAGAAAACCAAAGCTGACCCTCTGAGTGCGAAGGCCGCTCTATGGGAGAAGTCTTGGTGTAACCTCCAAGGACTAGATCAACACCGTCTTGAAAAGGTGCCGCCTGGCGGGTGATTCTCATTGTTGGCATATAAGGAATTCCACTGCCCGCCCTCGGGCCTGGCAACCGCTCTGTCATCACTGCCATCACCTGCCACTGCCACCAGGTGGGCTGTGGGTAAAAGGACCGCCAGCCACCCCAGCTCTCTGTCTCTCTGTTCCCTGCATGCGGCCTCTCCTTCCCTCTGTTCTCCAGCTGTCTGCATGTCCACATGTCCACTTGTCAGCCCGTTCCTTCCTCTGTCCTCACTCCTCTCCCTTCCACCAATAAACCTTTTGCCCCAGATCTGCTGCATGGCGTCATTTCTCAGGGGCACGCCCTGGCACGGGCGTCCTTACATTTCATAACACTTGCTTTCACTCTCCAAAGTTTCTGTCGTACCTAATGCCTGGTCTGCACTTAACCATTCCATTCTCCTGACTCAGCCCCCCTTGACACACTGACATGAGGGAAACCTGCCAATAGTTCTGCTGGGAGACCCTCTCTCCACTCTGCTGGCCGGGTATGTCCAGAATCTTAGACCACGGCCTTTCCTTCAGAAGCGAAGAGGTCCCCCTGCTTCTGAGAAGTCTGACCCTTTGCACTGGACCTAACTGTGTTTCCTTTTGTTCCTGCAAGTCTGTCATGCCTTCATCCCCAGGGCCCTGGCTCTCCCTCTCCTTGGTGCAGCTGGTCACAGGGTACATCCTTTCCCTGTGTGGTGTGACAAGGCTCGGCCCACAGGGGGTGGCACCTTCAGATGGTGTGGCCTGGTTGGAGAAAGCAGGTCAGTGTAGGTGGCTTTGAGTGTGGCCTCAGAGACTCCTGCTGCCTGCAGATCAGATGCAGAACCCTCGGCTCCTGCAGCGCCCTGTCTGCCTGCACGCCGCCTGCCTCTGAAACAAACCTCGGAAAGCGGAAGTCAGCCCTAATTAAGTGGTTTTGTTTTGTAAGAGTTGCTTTGGTCATAGTGTCTCTTGCCAGCAATGAAAGTCCCACTAAGACATTCCCGGGAAGCCAGAATGGGTCCTGAGCGTCTCTGCCCTGATCGCGCCTCCTCCTGTCCCCATCCTGACTCGGCGTGCACACCCCAGGCTGCTCCTCAGTGTCTTCGCCCTCACACTTTGCTCTTTGTTCATGGAGGTCTTGTAATGTTATCTCAACCACTTTGTGATTTTTCCCATGGGACTTCGCGTTTCCACTTTTAAAGGCTGCTTTTCCTTCAAGGCTGGGGGTGGCTTCTCTTTCTGCCTGAGGGCCAAGCTCTTCAGCCTCCTGCGTGCACTTGCTGCCCTTCAGTGGCTCCACTGTGTCCCTGCGTCAGATGTGTGGCAGTCTTCCTCCCGCTAGCTCTTGTTTAAGAAAGGGTCTCTGAGGGCTGAAGTCCTGGAGCTCAGGCGGGTTCACCAAGCATGTCCTTTGAGGGTTAGAGGCCTCACTGGGTCACCTCCTGGACAATGCCCTGGTTTCCCTTCGATTCATTTTCCATCCTGAAGAGAGCAGATGCCCCTGAGGAATTCTGTAAGCCTCTGGATTGCTGGAAGCCTTGCTCTTGCATTTGGGAAAGTGAATTGCATGTGAGGCTGAAGGTGGGAAAGGAAGGGTGTCCCCCTCAGTGGAATCTCCCTACAGCCTCTATGGAAGCGAGCATGAGCCCCAGACCCCTGGCAGCAGTGCTGACGCTGTGGAGACCCTGCAATTCTTCGGGAGCCCACTGTCCCCCACTCTGGGGTCTTTCGGGTGCCAGCCTGCTTCTCAGGCACCGCAAAGCCAACAGGACTTCATATTTTTTAAGAATAGTCCTTTGGTTGGAGTTTTTGCTTGTTTTATTTACCATGGTTTTAGCAGGCGTTTAGGACAATAAAATCAGACAATGGAACAATAAACACACACCTTCCCAAGGGGATCCAAAGTGCCGTCTCCTACAACTCTCCAAGTGGGGCAAGCGCAACTGTCTCTTCCCTGTGGCTGGTGTCCCTGAAGACACGGACCAGAGCAAAGGAAGCGGCTTCACTGGAATTACGCTTACATCTCAGAAATGTGAAGAAGTGTCTCCAACGGAAAATATCTCAAATTTCAGCAAAAATTGTTTCCCTTTGGTTCAATTACCTTTTTTTTTCCTTTTCTTTCCGGGACAGGGTTTCTCTGTGTAGCCCTGGCTGTCCTACAACTCTCTTTGTAGACAAGGATGGCCTCCAACTCAAGAGAGATCTGCCTGCCTCTGCCTCCCAGAGTGCTGGCACTAAAGGTGTGCACCCCCGCCCACCCGGCTGGTTCAATTACTTTTAAAAACACGTTTTATTTCGACTTTTATCTTGTGGCATCAGCTGGCCATCACGTCACTGTTAGAGCAGGACCTCGGCCTGCAGCTGGCACAGCTGGCAGCGACTCGGTAGATTCTGTGCATTCTGCTTATCCAACTCCCTCAACCTTTTCACCAGCCTGAGCTCCAGTTGCTCTTCAAGAGGGGCTAAGCCACAGTGTCTAAGTTATTGCCAGCATTCTATAAAATGCTCCCATGTGTCCCCAAGCCTCTGCTCTCCTTCCTGTGTTACAGCAGCTGCAACTCTGGGTCACAATGCCCACTGCTCTGACAGCGCATCCTGACTGGATTTTCACTGGATGTTCTCGGAGTTAGTGTTTGTCTCCCCTGCCTGGACAACAGTGTCCATAGGCAGACCAAACGTGCCCACGGGGATCACACGAGCTGTGGTGCTCAGCATGCCGTGCTGCTCCCCCGTGGGCCAAACTCCGTCCGGGCACCACAGCAGGCACACACGGCCCTCAGAAACACAACGAAGGCCACGTAGGGCTCAGTCGGGTGTGGATGTACCATCTCCCCTCAAGCCCCAGCAGGGAACACAGAGCCCAGGGGAAACGTGCAACACACATCTGTAGACATGGGTCTGTCACCAGCACACCCAGGCGGGCAGCCCGACTACCCCACTAACCTCCATCTTTCTTCTTGGCGATGATTTTGTTTTTGAGCCATTCTTTGGTTTCTTCTTTGACATCCGGGGCGAGTTCTATAACCACCAGAGGTGTGAAGGGGCTCTCACTCGCATCCAAAGTTGATAAAGTCACTCTCATCTTTGACAAACTTACTGAGAATTAAGACAAAAAGCACAATCCAGTTATTCTGGGAAAAAGCAATAAGCCACCCACTGGATGACTGCAGCCAGGCAGAGCCACCACAGAAACTTTCAAACTTCACAGGCTAAGCATGACACACCCAGTAAGAACAAAACCCAGGGCTTCTACTTCCAGGAGGGCAGGCGAAGGACTTGGACAAACTTCTGCTGAAGACAAGACGACGCACACACGCACACACCTTTGTTTGTTTGTTGAGACCAGGTCTCACTATGTAGGCTTAGCTGGCGTGGAACTTGCTAAGTAGGCCATGCTGGCCTCACACTCACAAAGAGCCACTGCCTCTGCCTCCTGAGCGCTGAGATGAAAGGCGTGCACTATTTCTTCTCAAACACACAACTGGGAAAATTGTGTCCGAATTTCAGTGCTGTGGTGCAGTGAGAACAATGGCGCCCACGGCCAGAGGAAACAGGGCAGAGCTGTGCTTCCTGGGAGCAGCCTCGAAGCTAAGTTAAGGGCAGGGAAAGGTCAGCAAAGGTTTGGCCTCTGCACAGGAGGGCTGGCCCAGGTGTCTACTCACCTAATTCCACTAAATCTTCCTCATGAACACAGCATTTCATACTTTTTCCTTCTTGTTATTTTATAAAGAATTAATCAATTTGTATGTATCCATGTGAGTGTGTGTGTGTGTGTGTGTGTGTGTGTGTGTGTGTGTGTGTCCTGTCCGTGTCCAAGAATGCAGGCCTTTGGATCCTGCAGAGTTTCAGGTGTTTATGGGAGCCCCAGTTTGTCAGACTGTAGATGCTGGGGTCTGAACTCCTCAGCAAAGTTAAATGTTTCAAAGATAACAAAAGCTAAAACAAAACAAAAACAACAACAAAAAATACTACCACCAACAATAAAAAAAACTATTCTGCAGCCACAAGATAAAAAAACTGATGAGGGTTTTCACCCTTCAGTGACCCAGCAGAGGAGACTCCAGGTGAAGGAGCCCGGGGCCTCTCTGAGGTTTTTATTGCACATTACAGACAGGCCTGGTAGGCCCTCAGGCCAGTTCTCATCACTTTCACCCGAGTGCTGAGAGACAGAAAGTGGGTGTGTCCTTGGTGTCCCCTCACAGCATGGGGCTGAATGGGACTGAATGGGACTGTTTGCATGTCTTTGAGCCAGGCTAACCTACGGAAAGGAAGCCTCTTGCCAGAGGCCTTCCCTGGGTGGGAGGAGGCGTTCCTTTTCTCTTCTGTGGCATAAACAGAGGTCTATGGGGCAGAGTTCACACACAGGCCACTGTAGGAAAGTGCGAGTTGTACACTGTGACAGGGTCTAAGCACTGAGAGAGCCCAGCCACTGACACAGGACACACGGTGGAGGACACCCCCTTTTTCACCCTTGCACACGTCTAGACTCCTGGTCCGTGTCTGCTGGTGTTTCATGGACGCAGGCTAAGCTCCAGCAACTGGAGTGTGAGAAAGCGAAACCTACAGGCCAGAGTCCTCTGGGGAGGGGCCAGCCCTCCTCCACGCTTTCTTCTCCCTGTCCCCAGGGGTAGACACACGGTAGCCTCGTCCTCGAAGGTTGCACTGCCCAGCAGAACACCTCCCTTGAGCAGCTTCTGCTCATGCACTCTATGCACACAGGGGAATCGAACAAGCACACACTTGGCCTGCTCTCACTACTACAAGGCTTTGGTGAAATGGTGCCTTTGATACATGCAGTAACAGTCATTTTCCTCATGGCTGTGACCAAGAATCTAGCAGGAAACAACCAAAGGGGAAAGGACTGATTCTGGCACCCAGTGTGAGGAGACAGTCTACGACTGTGGAGATATCCTGGCGACAGTCAGCTCCATGCAGCAGGAGCCTGGGTGAGTAAAGACCAGGGAGTGAGCAGAGAGGCAGCATTCATCAGTCTCTGCTTCTTGACCTGAGATGGCAGGTGACACACTTCCCAAGCAGGATGCACCGTCTCCCTTCTTAAACTATGAACTAGACACAGCAGGGAGCCACAGGCACCTCCAAGCGGGATTCTCCAGGACAAGTCTTGAGAGACCAAAGAATTAAAAATTAGTGGGTATTGGTTTAAAGTTTGAAGTTTAAAGCACAAGCCTGAACAAAGGCCAGCCAGGCAGAGACATGTCCAGCCACCTGAGGGGAAAAACTAGCCTTACCACATTCTTTTCCCACCCACTAGAGATACAGTTGCTAGGAAACTGGCCCAGATGGCTAGGCCAGACTGCTTATGGTCTTGGTGCCTAAAGTAAATCATTTCAAAAATCAAGTTCCCTTACCCAATCATGTAACACCAAGGCATGTAACCCACCATTTGTGGGTTTTCCCTTTAAAAACCTTGTTCCCCTAGACCTCAGGGCTGCACTCTTCTCCTGCTTCCACAGGAAGTTTTCGGACCTGGGGTTAAGCACGTATCCAATAAACCCTCATGTATTTGCAGCAGAGTAGATTCCTGGTGGTCTTTGGAGGTCTCACAAACTGGGCATGACAGTCTGACACGTGACTACAGTGTCTGAAAGCACATGCATAGGGCTGCACAAAGAGCTACTTCCTCAACTGAACAGACACCGAGCTGGTTTGGACTGGTCAGCCTTTTCTTCCTGACCTGAAAACAGTGCAGGCTTTTGCTAGAGACCAGCTCCAGCACACAGGGTGAACCAAGGCGGGTCACAGTGTCGGTGAGGACCAACTGGTGGCTGGTGTTTCTCTCTATAACTCAAAGTCTCAGGCTTACAGCCTTGTTACTCTCTATACACACTTTATCTATACACAGTTTAACTCTATACACAGTTTAACTCCCAGGGGCTACTAGTCACGAGACCCTCTAAAGGAAAAGACAACAGAGGATCTTAATCAGTCAAGCCAGGTGGCTCCTTTAACTCTGAGTGTAAGCGGCCACAGCCCTGACAGTTTCTTGCTGTAAATACAACATGCTGTAAAAAGAAAAACCTTCGCTCCTTTTAACTTAGTGGCTCAACAGTGAACAGCAGCTTGCAGGAAGGTGGAGCCTAATTAAGAAGGCCAACGAAACACTCCGGACTGCTTATCACTTACTGAGCTTAGTAACTCAGAAAGGTGCAAAAAGGTACACCTTTGGCAGACAAAGCAGGCAGATATTACACCCCTCTCTCACACACACATGCACAGATACACTCACAAGGGGCTCCCAAAGACACCATTCTTCCACATATATGTAAACATACATGTATGAATATACATATATACAATATGTACAATTAGAGAGACAGACATATTTTTGGATGAAACAGGTAGCCCCAACAAATGTTTAATTCTGTCACGGGTTTTTACACTCTCTAATACAAAGGTTCTCTATGTATGGGAAAAATTATATTGTTCAAAAATAGATACATAAAAGGGGAGTTACAGTAGGAACTATTGATCCTAATATCTAACTAGATATTTTGTTTGTTTTAAGTTTAAAGCAGTGGTTGTCTTGTCTTGTATAGCTAGCCATGCATTCTTTATATTCATACGGTCTTTCTTATTATGGCGTACACCTGGGCCTTATCCTTGGGCTAAACCTGAAATGAATGTATCTTCTTGATTATTAATTTGGTTCAATCCTGTTTTCTCTCTTGGTGTAGTTCAAGCACCTGACATAGGGAGGTCCACAGAGCTCCTAGCAGTTTTTTCTGTACTGCAGGAGGGCTTTAACATTGCTTGAATCAAGTCAGAAATTCCTTAAATCATCACCGGGTTATGAAATCATCAGTTCGTTTAAACAGCACTATGTCTTTGAAGTACATCTTCAAACTAATCTTAAGGAAATCTGCCCAACAGCGCAAAGCAATAAGCAGTGAGGGTCTCTGCCATGCCACACGTATGAGACAAGCACGGAAAGGCGGTGTAGCAACAATAAGCAGTCTTGAGACAAAATCCTTGGGGCCTTGCCTACACCAGGGATACACCCATCTGTCAGCCGTGCGAAAACGAGTGGGCTGCCTCCAGGAAGCTCACTTGCTTGCTTCTGCCAATCCAGCATGCAATTGCTCCCAGCAGGCTCAGTCTGGGTCTGGCCTGTAACAGATTTTTGAATTCAGTGGAGAATTTAAATTACACAGTCCCCACCGCAGCTGCCTTCTCCATCTCGTGTCCAAATGCTAACTTCCAAAAACGACGTCTTTGCAACCCACACAATGGGTGGTTTTAAATGTCAACTTGGCACAGCTTAGAAGCCCCTTAGAGAAGAAGCTCACTTAAGGAAGTATCTGGGTAAGACGGGCCTGCGGCCATGAGGATGAGAGATTGCTTTAATGGTTAACTGGTGTAGAAGACCCCGCCCACTGTGAGTGGTGGTAGGTTGGGCCACGAGATGCGCAAAAATGAAGATAGGTGAGCATATGGAGTCAGCAGGCCTGCTGTCTGGGTGCATCTGTCTCTCTCTGCAACTGGCTGTGATGTCATGTGACCACTGTCTCCAGCTCCTGCCTGTGGCTTCCCTCCATGCTAGACTGTGCCCTGGAGCTGTGAGCTGAAATAAGACCTTCCTCTCTGGGTGGCTTCTGGTCAGGGTGAGTATCCAGCCACAGAACTGGAGGTACAACTCCAGATGCACCAGCTCCTGTGTGAAGACGCGTGGAAACCAAGGGTCACCATCACGCTGAGTTCTTTCATCCAAGCCTGGACGTTCTCAGCTGCTAAGGTCAGGGAGACCTGCTGGGTTAGGACTGTTTACCTGTAGACAGGCCGAGTTCTAGGAAGGTAGCACAGAGCTTCCAAAGAGCTCTGACCTCTTCAGAAGAGCTAATCCGCAGTCTTGGCTCTCAAAAGAGCCATCTCAGCTTCAGAGCTTTTAAAACCTAAACAAGAGCCACAGCACCCAAGCCCTGTGTGCTTGGTAGAAAGAGGCTTTAAACAAACAAGAGCCACAGCACCCAAGCCCTGTGTGCTAGGTAGAAAGAGCTTTCTTCACGGGAGCAGCACCTGTAGGATCCAGGGAGGCCCCGGGCTGGGCTTCAGGCGCATGGAGGCACACTCCTGCCCTGTGAGCGGAGGGACTGGTGTTTCTCCTAGCAGGAGGCCTGGGGCACAGAGCACCCTGGTCACCCTGCAGTCTCTGCCCTGCTGAGGCCGAAGCAAAGGATCATGAGCTGAAGTGAGCCTGAGCTACACAGCGAGTTTAAAGAGAATGGAAACAGTCGCCCACTGGGAGGGAACAGTCGTCTACAGGAGAACGCAGGGCTCAGCTTACACATGCACGCATACACAATAGCCACAACAGGCAGCCATTATGTACTCTACAACCATGTTGTGCTGAGCCTAAATAAAAAGGACAAGCCAGCAAGCGAGGGCTAATAATCACTTGCCAGTCTAGCAGCACCCACCATCGACTCAGCACAGAGTGCTCAGGGGGGAGGGACGGGGCAAAGAAGGCTTCGAGGGGGCCCGAGAGGTCCGCCACTAACGGTGGCCGGGAGTGACAGCCTGCGTGCCACACATGACTGGAGAGAGTGAGGACTGCAAGAAGGAGCAGAGTGCTCAGGGAGCATGCGAGCATCAAAGGCCAGCGCCGCTGACCACGTCCGCACTGTCCGCTGTGGTCGGCAGGCTACCTTGCTCACAGTCCCAGGTCACAGGATAACCCTGCCAAGAAAGCCACAACAGCGACAGGAGGGCTCCCAGACACCCACACGAAACACCGCTCACTATTTCTTCTCACTGAGAGACTCGGGGCCATTGCGTATACAAGGCAGACCCCCAAGAGCAGCGTGTGTCGAGCAAGGCCTAATGTAGCCCACTCGCAAGGTTTCAACAGGGAAAACCCACACCAGACACAAAACATACCTCTCAAAAGAAATGTGCCAATCTCATCTGAAAAGATGTTCAAGGTCACTAATAAAACAGCCTCTTTCCCAATTTGCCAAAGCAAATCAGCAACAAAAACTATAAATGTCTACACAGTAACATCCGTGTTATTTCCACACATTTACTCTGAGAAGAAAATTAAGCAGATGTATCCAGCCGGTCGTCACCACCATAGTAATAAAATTTGTCTCTGAAGGGTCCCTAGCCTGGCGAACAGTTCGTTTGATTGTATTTATCTGTGTGCTTACGTGTACAAAAAACCTAACGTGGAAGTGCCCACCAGCGGTGACAGGATGTGTGCTCACAGGACCCCTCACCGCAGGAGACAGAGCCAGCCATGTCACTAAAATCACACTTCTGACGACGGCAGCCGCTCTCACAAGTACTCACGACTCCAAGACTGTACACTGGACACACAGTAACCCCAGAAGACGTGAGTTCAGAGCCCCAGAGTTCACATCTAAAGCCATCCATGTGCACACGCACACCTGCTTACACGAGAGCACGCACACAGTGGAGCTGTGGAACGCCCAGGCTATGAAGGAAGGCACACACAGTGCCGTGATGAGCCGTCTTCTTGAGCTGACGAGTTGGGGTGCGGATCTGTGGTCCAGCATCTGGAGGCCAGGCCATGAGGCCAGCCTGGGCCACAGAGTGCTCCAGGACGCCCGAGTTAAGATCGAGCCCCCGTTCCAACAAATACACATGGTTGTCCCACACATGACCACTGTATTTCAGACTCAGGGAGAAACGGACCACTTACTCTCCGTGGGGCTGCCAAGGAGATGGATGGTGAGGATACTGAGACAGCATAGGTAAGATATCTGCCGGGCCCAAGGTAAATAAGGCAATTATAAACTCTAACAGGTATTGGTGTCTTAGCATTTGTGATAGCAGCTTAGATAATACTGCTGCAATAATTATAGGGATAATAATAATAAATTATATAGTCCAACACTCATTTTTATTTTCTACAATGAATGGCACACAACCAATTACATGTATCTACACCCTTTAAATCATACTTTATCATAAGCTGTACTGTTGGGGAGAAACTTCAGTCAGTCAGCTGCTTGCCATGCAAGCACAAGGACATGAGTTCAATCCCCAGAACCCACAATGAAAGGCTGGAATGTTGGGGTTAGAGAGACAGCTCAGTGGTTAAGAGCACTGCCTGCTCTTCTAGAGGACCTGGGTTCAATTCCCAGCACCCACATGGTGGCTCACAACTATGTGTAATGCCAGTTCCAGAGGATCCGACACCCTCACAATACGCATAAAATAAAATTTAAAAACGTAAAAAGATGCTGGGCTTCCCAGCCTAGGCTTGTAACATGGTGCTGGACAGGCAGGAATCAGGGGATTCCCCAGTCAGACAGCCTAGCCTCGCCGGACTCCGGAACAGTGAGGAGCTCAACACAGTAATAACAAAACAACAATAACAAAACCCTCAAGGGAGAAACCAGGAGTGGGAGTGGCACACACCTTTAATTCCAGCACTTGGGAGGCAGAGGCAGGGGGATCTCTATGAGTTCAGCCTGATCTACAGAGTGAGTTCCAGGAGAGCCAGGGCTAAAAAGAAAACCCCTGTCTCAAAAAACAAAAACAACGACCAAAAATAAATAAATAAATAAATAGATAGATAAATTGATATATAAATAAGGTAGAGCATAAAGGAAGAGGGCCCTGGGTTTAACTTCCGGCCACCATACATACACACCCTAAAGGGACCTTTTTAGTGTGTAATTTACTCAAATAGAAGCTTGTGTGCCCATCGGGGGAGGGGGGGAATAAGCGTTCCTCCTAGGACACAGCACCCAAGGGATGAACTTTAGGAAGGTGCTGGCTTCCTAGCAGGCCTGCGCTGCTGAACAGCTCTGTACCTGGTCCTATCTGGGAGAGGCCTTCGTTAGAAGCTACGGACAAACCACAGCTACACACAGCACTGGATTCCAACATGAGTGGGGGACTGCTGGGCTGTGACAGAGTCGCAGGTCACTGAACGGAACTGTGTCGTGCTGCTTCCTGTGTCCAGGAACTATTTTACTGAGAATACACAGGCTAGCATCAGGGAGGCTGGCACATGAGAACTCTAAAATTCTGGCAGATATTTTAAAGCCCAAATCATTTAAAAATAAAAATCATTTAAGGTATCTGTCCCACCCCGCCAAACTCTCTTATTTTCCCCTTTCCGACATAAAACTACCATGCATTCAAAACACTAGCTTCAGATCTCAGGCAAGACTGTCCGGAGTTTTTACCGCTCTGAGAAGCACCTGGCCAAAACAGCCTGGGGAGGGAAGGGCTTACTTGGCTTCCACCATCAGGGAAGCCAAGACAGGAACACAAGGCAGGCACCGAGGCAGAGGCCCTGGAGGGTGTTGGCACTCTGTCAGCCTGCTCCAACAACCCAGGCCACCTGCTTAGGGGTGCAGCGCCCCAGCGGCATCAGCCATTAATCACGAAAATGTCACAGACTTGAGTACATGTCAGTTTGACAGAGGCGTTTGTCCAGAGGAGGGTAGCTTGTGTCAAGGTGAAAACAACCACAAAAAGCAAAGCGCGGGAGAAACTGCATTCTGATGTGGCGTCTTCCACAGCAAAGGCGTCACTGTGTGTACGAGCAGAACTGACATGCCCTATGTTCGTACGGACTGCTAGGAAACTGGCTCGCAGAGGCAAGTGAACACTTGGCGAACCTAACCGCCCTGACCAGCCCTAATCCTTCACCTCCAGCCACGTATTAAACACGTGGCTAAAGCAGGAATTATTTTTAAAATGAAGAGACGGTTACTCAGCGTGAATTTTTGGTGATCAAGGATAAAGTGACGTCGGGATCCCACCGCACACGGACGGCGAGGCCCATAGCCGCGGTCCTCCGGCCTCTACGAGCCTGTGCGGCTTCTGGCGCCTGTGCAGCCGCGAACGCACGACCTTTAAAAGGGAACAGCGAGCGCCAGGCTCACGCCAGGTGGGGAAGCCTCGGCGCGCCTCCCGGCGTGCCCTGCAGCGACGGTCCCCCGCGGCCAGCGACCGCCGGGCGCCACGGCACCGGGCGCGGCAGCCGGGAGCGGGAGTGACCGGGGCCGCGGGCGGGTGTGACCGGAGCCCCGGGCTGGTGTGACCGGAGCCGCGGGGAGTAATCGGAGCCCCGGGCCGGGAGGTGTGACCGGAGCCCCGGGCCGGGAGGTGTGACCGGAGCCGCGGGCCGGTGAGACCGGAGCCGCGGGAAGTAATCGGAGCCCCGGGCCGGGAGGTGTGATCGGGGCCGCGGGCGGGAGTGACCGGGGCCGCGGGCGGGAGTGACCGGAGCCCCGGCCGGTGAGACCGGAGCCCCGGCCGGTGTGACGGGACCCCACGCGTCCATCATTGCCGGCCCCGCCCCACGCCCGACGCCAGCCCCAGCCGGCGACATCCCCCTGCCTCCGCCAGCCCTGCCCCCGGCGGCTCTCTAGCCCCGCCCAGCGCGAAGTCTCTCTTCCCCGTGCGTGGGGGATCCCCGCGTCCCACCGCGCCGGCCGCGCCCCTCCCCACTCACCGGCCGCCGGGGCAACGTCCTCAGGGGCGGCCCGAGCCGGAGAAGCAGGCCCGCGGCGCTAGGGCGGGGCCCCTCAGCGGGCCGGGGCGGCAACGACCGGGCGGGGCGGGGCCTCGGCGGTCACTCGGTGTGGGGGCGGGTCGCGGCAAGGGGGCGGGGCCTTAGCGGTTATAGGTCGGAGGCGGGGCCGGAGGGGTGCAGGAGGAACTTCATTGGCTGTCGCTCGGGAGGGGGCGGGGCCCCTCGCCGTCTGAGGCTGCGGGGAGCCGGGGCTGGAGCGCTGTGACGGGTGGAGGCGGGGCCGCGGCTAGGGGGCGGGGCCGCGGCTAGGGGGCGGGGCTGGTCTGCTGTCACTCCGAGGAGGCAGAGGCTGAGCCTCCCTGGCGGCCATTGTATTGGATGAGGTGGGGACCCTGGCTGGTTCTGCCCCGCCCGGTAGGAATGGAAGGGAGTTACCAGTATTCGGTGTGAGCGCAAGTCTCGTGTTAGTTGCACCGACTTCCGGGTGACGGACAGCTCAGGTCAGATGTATTACTGAAACCTCACCTTGCAGTGGCCCGCTTGCACGCCCCTTGAACTCGCAGACACCCTCCGGCCTCCACCTCCACACGCTCCCCTCGGCCGGCCAGCAGGGCTGACTCTCGCAGGACAAGGCCTCCAGCCCCACCCCTGGGGTGTCGGGGCTGACGTTCTCCTCCGACCCTCTCGCCTGAAGGAGCAGTTCAGCAAGGTGCTGAAGCTCTCTCCTGTCTGAACACCAAGGCTTGTTCACCGACCTTGACAGTCAGCTCAGTAGACTTGGGATTTTAGTTGCGGGTTGCTGTTTTCTCATTCCCCGGGCTTACATTCATGCTTGTATATAACTTCATCCTTTGGTATCTGATTGGAAATGTTCGAAAAAATGTCGTTTGGGTGGGATAGTTTTTAAAATCCTTTTTGTTCAGACGGTCTTTATACCGGAGATTAACTCCAAGGCTTCGCGTGTGCTGGAGGAGAGATTTTTCCCTGGCCTGTATCCCCAGCCCTCACCAGGGTAATCTTATCACCTCCAAATTAACAAAATGAAGTTAAGCTGTGTTGGTGGCACAGTCTCAGCTACTCACTGGAAGATCACTTGAACCAGGGAACTGTAGAGCAGCCTGAGCGACGTAGGGAGACGCCACCTCAGAAGGCGAGACTGAGGCCTGGCGTCAGGCTGCTTGGTTTTCAAGAACCCGACACAGCCTACAGTCTCCTGGGAGGAGGGAACATTAAGGACCGGCCTCCATCAGACTGACCTTCGGGTGGGTGTGGGAGGCCACCCCACTGTGGCACCATCCTAAGGGTGGGACCCGCGTGTGGGAAAGCTGACTGAGCAAGCCAGGAAGCAGTGCTCTTCTGTGGCCTGCCTTGAGCTCTTGCCCTGGCTGCCCTTGATGACCGACTGTAAGCCAAATACACCCTTTCCTCCCTACGTTAGTCTTGGTCTGCATTGTATCACAGCAACAAAGCACAGGCTGGCACAGACCTGACTGGGTTCCCCTTTGCTACATAACAAACACTAGCCCGAATTAGGCCCCTTCAATGGCACTCTGAAGGCTCCACTCCCGTCCTCTAAAGCAGTGCTCTGGAGGGAGGGCCCTCAAATGACCTTTCCCAGCAGTCGCCTAAGGCCATCAGAAAACATATTTACATCACAATTCATAACCATAGCAAAATTACAGTTATGACGCAACAAAAAGAGTTTATGGTTAGGGTCACCACAAGAGGAGCTGTATTAAAGGGCCCCAGTATGAGGAAGGCTGGGAACCACTGCTCTAGAAGGACATTTTTCTCTCCCCCCCGCCTTAGGTGTCAGCTTCTGGGCCAGGCTAATTTCAGAAAAGAAAGCAATTAGGGTTTCACAATCACTTTATCTTGCCTGTTGTGGTTACATGCTAAGGTTTCTCAGACTCACTTTCTGATTATTTCTGAGTGTTGGCTCCTATTTCAGCCAAACTTCAGATCAAAGCCAACAGGTGAAAAAGCAAAACAATAAAAACAGGAATCTTGAGACACACTGTTCTCTATTCAACTGTGGGGTTCCTGTCCAGTCCACCTGTTGCCATTTACCTCACTGCTGCTATATTTTCCAGATGTTTTAGCAACAAGGGGTGAGGCACAGACTGAGGTGGCTTCTAGTTTGGTCAGAATGAAACCGTCAATGCAGTTAAAGGACTGAAGAGGTGGCTCAGCTGATGAAGTGTTTGCACAAGCAGGAGGACCGGAGTTCGATCTCCTTCACCCACATGAAAATCTGGGAGTGGCGGTACACATGTCAAGTCTCAGCACAGAAGAGGCAGACACACGAGGACCCTGGCTGGCCGGACAGCGGAAGACTCCAGGTTCAACGAGAGACTGGCTCAAAAACACAAGATGGAGGGTGAATGATGTTCCTCTGTAGGTTCCATAAGCACACACACACACACACACACACACACACACACACACACACGCACAGGAACTCATAGATGCTCATAAAAATACAGAAATGAAAAAATTAAAGTGTTTTAAGTTGCTTCTCTTTTATTCCAGGTTAATAGCATCTCCTCACATGGAGACATTTGCATTTCATTTTCTATGAACTTTCTATATAATGTGCCAAATATTCTTTATAGAAATTCACATATAAGAATACATAAGAGTACATTCTATATAAGAGCAAGACACACATGTCAGTCTTTCCTCCGCCCGTCTTCTGAGTTTCCTTATGCTTCTTGTTTGAGCATTTGGAGTTTTTTTGTTCTTTTCTTCTGCATGAAGAGGCTCTCCATTTATAACTAGCCAAGCTTACCACGTTCCTGTCACTTCTTCTACTGTTACACTTAGAAAAGTGTGTGTAGTATGTGTCTGTCTGTGTGTTTGTGTGTGTATATATGTTTGTGTGTCTCTGGGTGTGTGTGTCTCTGTGTGTTTGAGTGTGCGTGTTTATTATGGTTGGGACATTAAGTGTTCCCTCACCAGGCTCAGGTGTTGAAGGCCTGCTCCCCAGTGTAGCAGTCTTCAGGGGAAGTGCCTCAGTGAAGCCATCGTGCCATGATATTCTGACAGAAGGGAATGAATCTAATGGTGGATTCATGACTTGGGAGAGGGACAAATTGGGAGGCGGAGACTAGTTGGAAATAGTCCACTGGAGACACAGCCTTGAAGACTTCACATGTCCCTGGCCCATTCCTGTCCTCCCCCGTCCTCTTTTCTCCCCCCATCTTTCACAGCTCGGGGATTAGAAATGAATTGCTTTAGCTTGTACCATCTAAAGCCAAACCCAGTCTACGCAATGGTAGAGGTTCCCTGGCAGAATGAGAACAAATGTGTGCTTCACTGACTTTTGTTCATTCCTGCCCTTTGAACTCCTGTCTCTGCACAGAGGCCTCTGGCTTATCACCCTCTCCTCCAGCTCATTAATCTGGAATGTCTATCAGCCTTACCTGAGGTTAGCAGCCTGCGCCTACCTCTCTCTGCCAGCCTGCCCACTGGGAACCCTTCCCTCTGCAGTTTCTACAGTTTCAGTTTCACCTTGTGATGTGTAAGGCAGGGCTTGCTTTTCTGTTTCTTGGTGTGTTTATTCTTTCTGGATATTTTCCAAGAAAAATGAGAACAGTGGTCTTAGAGCGTTGGTTTTACTAGAGAAGATGAGAGAGGAGTTCTGGCTTTTTAAAAGGCTTTATACTTGGCAAGCACATCTTAAGCATTCTTTTTCCCTAAGAATTATTTTTAAAATATTCTCATTGTATACAAATGACTCACCAAATAACCTCTGGCTCTCTTCAGCATGGCAACTCTGATTTTACATGACTTCCAGCTTACCTCAATCCTTCTCCAAAGTCCTTGATTTCTTTCTGATTTCTTTCAGCAAAAGAAAATGTCTCTTAAAGAGGTTTACAAAACTGAGACTACCCCTTCCTCTTGGCACCATTCATAGCTGCAAATTAAGCAGGTTCTTTGTCTGTCCACACCCATTGTCTCTCCCCCCTCCTTCTCTGTGTTCCTGGAAGCTGGCCCAGATCATGGACCACAGGGGTGGGCTCCCCTGACCTCTGCCTCTGGATGGGTTTGGTTGCTGAGGCCTGGGCAGGAGACTGGATGGAAGAAGGAGGAGATCACAGGCTTTATTGCTTGGCTCTCTGTGTGCTGAGTCATTGCAGGCTGGCGACTTAGCAGTGTCATCCACAGAAGGCCACTGCCGTGGCCAGGAAGCCTTCCATACAGTTGAGTAAGTCTCTCACTCCTTGGCTCTGGGTAGCACGGTGGTGACCCGCCACCATCCCTAGTGTCTTAGTCATTGTTCTGATGCTGTGAAGAGGCACCATGACGGTGCAGCGCTTATAAAAGAAAGCGTTTGCCTGGGCTGGCTCACGGTTTCAGACAGGGGTTTAGTTGTCCTCATCATAGGGGAGCATGGTGGCAGGAAGGCAGACATGAGAGTTCTACATCTGGATCCACAGGCAGCAGGAAGAGACAGACACTGGGCTTGGCAAGAGCACCTGAAACCTCAAAGCCCACCCCCATGACATACTTCCTCCTACAAGGACACACTTCCTAGTTCTTTTAATCCTTTCAAATAGTGCCAGTTCCTGTTGACTAAGCATTCAAATCTGTGAGCCTACGGGGCCTGGTCTTATTCAGACACCACAACTAGGTTCAGAGTGCCGACCATTCTGTATGGTTTCCCTGCTCTCTACCCAGGCCTCTTAGTGTCTGTTTTCCTGTTTTGATGTTTTGTTTTTTTTTTTTTTTTTTAAGACAGGACTTGTCTGTGTATCTCTGGCTATCCTAGAACTCACTTTGTAAACCAGGCTTAGCCTCAGACTTGGAGATCTGCCTCTGTCTCTGCCTCCCGAGGGCTGGTATTAAAGCCATGCACCATCGCTGCCCAGATTGGAATTGTGTCTTTAAAACTCTGTTCAAACGGAGAATATTCTTGTGAGCTGGTTCTTTGTAGGACTGGCTGGGTTTGCTACCCTGGATGCCCACTGTTATCGCCGAGTAGCTCTGGACAGACTTGCCTGTTGGTCTGAGTTCTTCCCACTAGGACACAGATGGGACTTAAAATTCCATGTTTGAAAATCTTGGGATAGCATCAGGAAAATGTTCTGGAAAGAGAACACTGGGCTGGAGAGCTGGCTCATGATCAAGAGCACCCAAATCTTCTGCAGAGGGCCAGAGGCTGATTCTTCACACCCACATCAGGCAGCTCAAACGGCCTGAGATTCAATGCCGGGGAACCCAATTTTCCCTTCTAGCACACACACATACATTTAAAAGCAAGTAATCTTTTAATTTTATGATTTACTTTTAATTTTTGTGCATTGGTGCTTTGCTTGCATGCATGTCTGTGTGAGGGGGCCAGACCTGGAGTCACAGACAGCTGTGAACTGCCAAGTCCGTGCTGCGAATTGAACCTGGGTCTTCTGGAAAGGCAGCCAGTGCTGTGCTCTTAGCCATTGAGGAGTCTCCCCAGCCTCTAAAATAAATAAATCCATTGAGCAGTCTCCCCAGCCTCTAAAATAAATAAATCCATTGAGCAGTCTCCCCAGCCTCTAAAATAAATGAATCCATTGAGGAGCCTCCCCAGCCTCTAAAATAAATGAATCCATTGAGGAGCCTCCCCAGCCTCTAAAATAAATAAATCCATTGAGGAGCCTCCCCAGCCTCTAAAATAAATAAATCCATTGAGGAGCCTCCCCAGCCTCTAAAATAAATGAATCCATTG
>NW_026586383.1:10943064-10986024 GCF_907164565.1 Psammomys obesus
AAAATAAATGAATCCATTGAGGAGCCTCCCCAGCCTCTAAAATAAATAAATCCATTGAGGAGCCTCCCCAGCCTCTAAAATAAATGAATTTACAGGGAGACTTAGGGCTAGCGCATAGTTCAGTCAGTAAAGGATGAGGGCCTGGTTCATGCCCATAGCTCCCATCAGGAAGGAAGAGGAAAGAAAGAAAAGAAAAGAGGAAAGGAAAAAGAGAACTGGCCCCAGTACTATGGTCTGTGCTGCTAGCACCAAGGCAGCAGAGAAAAGCAGACGATGACCCCTGGCCAGCCAGGGCAGCATGATGGCATTCCCGTCAAGTGAGAGACTATCCCCGAAACACCACAGTGAATAACACCTGAGGAGCAACACCTGAGGCTATGTTCTGGCCTCCACACACATGAGCATCCGCACACACATGACCATGCACACACAGGAACACACAGATAACACACAATGTGAAAATAAGGAGCTAGAGACTGGTGGATAGAAAGTCGACATCAACAGCAGTGTTGGTGGAGAATTACTACTCTGGTTATACAAATGTACATTTGAAATGTAACATCTGACAGTGACCTTTAAACCAAATCAATTATGGTCAAATATTTTGCACAGTGTTTAAAATGTCTTAACAGAGCAAATAGAAATAAATGGAAAAGAAAATGACCTTTAAATTTTCATTAACATTTTTTGATGTTTTGCATGTAGATACCGAGGAAAGGAAAACAGAAGCTGATTTTCATACTTTAAAGATCTGTCCCATCTGTGTGGAAAGGAGTAATGTAAATTCTGCGTTCTGTAGTGTGGACTGCGCTCCAAGACCCCTCCTTGTTAGCACGGGGATGTACCGTGTCGGTATCTTTAGTCTGGCTAAAGGTGCTATTTTCCTTTTGCTGTGTTTTGACTGAAAGCCTCACATAGGGTAAGGACTAGGTCACATTTATGACACAACCAAAGACACAGTTTGGCTCCGGTTGCCTTTTCAGTTTCTTGTCTTACAGGGAACAGGCTAACCTGCTCTTCTACAAGTCTGATACATCTCTGGGACAGAGTCACTGGAGAGCTAGAATCTCTCTGTGAAACTGCTCACCTGAGGAGAAGCACGGCCGGTCAGTGCTGGGCTTCCGTCCCGAGGGGTAGCTTAACTACAAGAGTCTGTTATCAGGAGGTCCAAGAGATGTTTCTGGTTTGGAATTCTATCCATTTGTGAGGTAACAAGTTACTGTCTCAGCCTCACGGGCGCTGCCAAGCAGCGTGAGCGGGCAACTGGGTCAGAGACAAAGGACGCTCCCTTTGCTGGTGGCTGCCACAGCTGTGATGTGTCAGTGGCTCCTGAGAGTCACCCTGTTGGTTGTGACGTGGGCTCAATGCTGTCATCTTCAGCCCTTGGAAGACATCCCTGAGTCTTTTAGGAACTGTGTGCAAACTGGGCTTCATGGCTCTGAAACACAAAGGAATTTTAGAACTAGCCCATGGGAAGCAGAGTTGAAGTTTTATTAAAAATAGAAAGAGCTCAAGAAACGGCTGACAGGATCCAGAACCACACAAGAGACAAACCCTGGGCGTGTCTGTGAAGAGGGAAGACCCAGCCCACGCCGGTCGGCACATCCTGTGGCTGAGGGCCTGGCTGAATAACAGGGAAGAACTGAGCTGGGCAGCAGCAGCCGCCAGTGGGAATGTCTGTTCCCACTGAGCATGCCGCGTCACCCGAACCTCACACTCCTGCCCCCACGCCCCACCCTCGGTAGTGAGCAAAGTTTCCTACGCTGCTTTTAGAAGTTGTATATAATAGGTGTGTGTGTGTGTGTGTGTGTGTGTGTGTGTGTGTGTGTGTGTGTAATAGAACAAGGTTCAGCAGCAGGACGCTGTGACGAGGTGAGAGGCCGATGCTGGAATTGCACAGAAAGCAGGTTAAGTTGCTTTTGTGGGAGGGTTTTTATCCCAGTGACAGGAAAAGTAGCTAATATATCACCTTGGATTTTTTTTTCTTTTTAATTAAAAGACATGAACAGGAAGCCTGCCACCCTTCTCTTGTGGTCCGCCTGTTTCACTCAGGGCCTCTCAGATTCCCTTCATTCCCTGCTGAAGGCCACTCAGTCAGAACCATTTCGTTGCACTGGGTGGGATCTGGAGCACACACAGACATTCCAGAAGGAGGCGGGACAGCATGTGCAGAGACCTAGGAGGCAGCCTGTCATGGGGGTGAGGACGGAGGACCTCGAGATGGGTGCACAGCCCCCAGCACCCACTCGCAGAGCACTTGAGTGTTCTCACTGTCCTCTGCTTCCTCCCCAGCCTACGGGAGTCCCCACCCCACCCTGAGGAGCAGCCAGGGAATCTGGCCGCCTGGCAGGTGTGGCACCTTAATCTCCCAGGGCATCGAGGGGGAGAACTTCCCTCGGAGCGAAGCCCTCTGAGATAACAGGCTGAAACCAGCTCAGCTCGGCTGCCACTGCCGACGTTCATCATTTGCACCAACAAAAACTACAGAGCAAAACCAACCAGCATGCCGATGGCAAAGCTGGGAGCTGCCGCTTGTTTGGATTGTGTTTAAAATTATTAACGAGGTACTTCTGGAACTCAGGCTCTGAATGATCCCTGGTGAGAACGGGCAATTTTCCAGAATGAAATATTTACATACTCTTTGCCTAGCTGGACTGCACACACGCGTTCACGGCCTTCCAGTGCTCACCACAACAGAGGAGCTGAGAGGTCACTCATTTTTCACCAGCAAGAAACTGGTGTCTGTAGAAACCACTTTTTTTTTCTTTTTATGTAAGGCCTTGCATGTAAGGCCTCACAGTTGAGAAAGTTAAGGGAGGCTTGCTTGTGGTATTTTTTAGACGATGCTAATAAGAAGAATATAAATTGGAAATGTTTGAATCATAAGCACTCCTTTGAAAGCGTATGTCAGCGCGTGATTTTTCAGCTGTCAAAAATCACAGCAATTAAGACATGTGGTGTGGGACACTCAGTCTGCTCGGCGGAGTATGAATGGGATATTGTGACAGGCCTTACTATTCAGGCAAACTGAGTTGTGTACTCAGAAGGTGCTGAATGCTGAGTGTCCAGTGACAGCTCGGTGCTGGCGGGATGGAAGCGGCGGCCCGAGAAGCGCTCACAGCTTGAGGGCGCCCCCAAGTGGACGGTGAGCACGGCGCGCCCCGCGGCAGCTTCCGGGGCTTAGCGGGGTCGCCCGGGAGGGAGAGAGGCGAGCATGCAGGGGTGCAGCAGCTGATCCCCAGGTCGCCGCCTTCTGCCGCGGGTCAGAGAAAACGCACGAAGCCCGCCCTCGCCAGGCTCCTCCCCCAAGGGCTGGCCAGGGCCGCACGCAGCGCTGGCTCCCGCCCCCGGAGCCCGCAGCCCCTGCCCCGGCGCCGGCTGCCGGGGTCTCGCTTCCCAGAGGCCGGGCGGCGCCCGAGGCACTCACGGCCGCCGCGCTTCCCGAGGAGCGGAGCTGACGTCGGGGCCCCTGCCAAGAGCAGCGTCGTTGACTCGGCTGGCTGAACCGGGGCAGCGCCCCGGCCTAGCAGGCCTGGCTGAGGCGCGGGCTGGCGGGGACCGGGAGCATTTCTGGTCCGCACCCCGGGGTGAGCCGCTGGGCAGAGCTTTGGCAACACCAAGGCTGTCCTTTGACCCCCACGCAGCTGCTGGGCACTGGGCGTGGTAGCTAACCGCGTTGTCCACCTGCCACACCCGAAGAGCCCCAGCTGAAGAGTTGCCTCACTCGGACGAGCCGTGGGCGTGCCCCTGGCGCCCCTTCTCAGTTGCTAATTGATGGCTGTGGGTGGCACCACCCTGGGCAGACGGGCGAGGGGTATGTAAGAAGGCTACCTAGGTAAACAGAAGAACCAGCCCCTGGGCGGAGACCCAGTCTCCACCTTCTGATCCTGCCTGGGTTTACCTTGATAGTGTGAGTTGACATAACCCGTTTGGCCGTGCAACAGGAAGAGAACAGGCACCCTAGCTTACGGTGGGAAGAACTATCTTGAACTCCCCATCTCCTCTCGTGACTCCAGCGTGAGTCACAGAGGGGTCTGGCCACTGCGGGGCCCAGTACTTCCTGCCGGGGCTCCAGCTCATCCCAGTCCTGTGGCAGCTCCCCTGTGGGCAGGCGCAGGCTCTCGCTCAGTCCCGGCATAGATCCCAAGCGCCAAAAAGACTCCGGAAGGTTCACTTCCCATCTTTTCTCACCATGTAGTTAAAAGCTAAATTCACACCCACCCAATAAAGGGATGGGTTCTTTTACCGGCAGCAATGTACCAACCAGAAATTCTTCAAAATATATTTTTTCTATTGCCACATTACAATGATAAATACTGTCCAAGTGACGTCCTTGAAGCCCTGCAGATCATGAATGATTAAGAGAAGGGAATGCTTTTCAATGGGATTTCGTGCTTACCGAGTTTTGGATCCTAAGGTTTTTGATGGATGGTCGTGGAGATTTATCTAATTCCCTTGTCATGCAAGCAAACAGAATTGCTCTTTCAGAGGCACCACCATAATGTTCTCTGAGATGTAACAAAAGCCTTGCCATCACCAGTCACAGCCACAGAAAGAGCGGGGACCAAATATTTATTTACAAGGCATAATTTAAAACATATTTTAATAGTTAAAATAATTTAGTGATTAAGATTAAGGATAGTTATGTTACATACCAAAATGTTGTTCTTTTATAAAATATCTGTTTCTTTATACACATGTGCCTGTGTTTATCGCCACGGAAGCGCAGGTGCCTTGGAAAAGGGCGCAGGTCTCCTGGAGCTGGGTTACAGGTGGCTGTGCCACACAGGCGGGGTCTGCAGCCTGAGCTTGGCCAGAGCAGCCAACAACTCACCCCTGGGCCATCTGGGCAGGCCCCTCTTTCCCTGAACACTGTCCCTTTAATCAGGGAGCCCCTGGGCGGAGGCCACCAGCACTGCAGGTCCTTCCCACTGCAGCCGCGCCTCAGTCTCTCTGCTGCTGGCAGGAAATTCCTGTTAAACGTTGCCCTGCTTGGGAGAAATTTCAAATCACTGTTTAAAGAGGCAGGAAATCAAGGCTCACACCTACGTTTGGCAGCTGAAAAACTAAAATCCAAAAACATGGCAGGACTTGCCCTAAACCTACCTAGCAAGCCAATCACAGGCCCCATATGACACTGTGTTTCCCAATGCCCAAGTCTTTGTGTAAAGCCCTCTGCCATTCCGAAACTAGTACAAGTTCTCCATACACCACAGCCAGAGAAACAAATGCAAAACTTAAAAAAAAAAAAATGCTGGGACACGGTGTTTTGATGAAGCAACCAACTGACAAGGCTGAGGTGCTGCTGCTCCATCAAAAATACCTCGATGAGTAGGATGCCAAGAGTGTCAGCAGACCAGCGTGGGCCTGGCACTGCTCACCTTGAGGTCTCTGCGAGTCAGGGCTGGAGGGAGGGCTCAGTGGTCAGGGCACTGGCTGCTTCCAGAGTACCTGGGTTTGAGTCTCAGCTCCCATACGCAGCTCACAACTGTCTGTAAGTCCAGCTCCGGGGCACCTGAGGCCCTCTGCTCATGACACCAGCGCACATGTGGTATACCGACATACATGCAGACGAAACACCCATGCTTAGAAAATGAAAATAAAGTGGAATCCAGCAGCTTTACCTGTCGCGACCAGCAGCTCTGTCTCCAGATCTTCCGGGTGTTCGCTTGGCTTTACCCGGAGGAGGCTGTGTAGAGGAGAGAGCATGTGTGCCTCAGGTCACACCAAGCACAGGTTATCTGCTTGCAGCTAACCACAGCCACAGCTGAACCACTGGCAATCAATTCCAAATGGCTCAACACACATCTCAGGGCAGGGACGTGTTTCGTGAGGAGTGAAAGGCAGATGTGGAGACCTGGAGCAGGGAGTGGCCACTGTCAGCTCGGCCACCCTCACAGGCCCTTCCAAACAGCCTTTGAAAAAGATGGTTTTATATAGAATGACTTGATTAAATGTCATCTTATAATGGTTTAACTTTGACTTAGGGTTTTTTAAAACTTTTTATTATATTTATTTAGGTCAGAAGACAACTTGAGTTGGTTCCATGTGGTTCCCCTGACTGAACCCGGATTTTAGTCTTAGCAGCAAGTGTCTTTCCCTGAAGAGCCATCTCACCAGCCCCAATATTTGTTTTTGGTGTTTTTCTCTTACACTGATAATCTGGGCTTATACTGATGTAACATTTCTTCCAATTCTGAATTACATATTTTTCCACTAGGTTAGAACTTTAATACTGTATTAACAATAAGGAATGAAAGTGCCTGGCTCTCATCTATCCTTACACCATATCCTTCTGAGGTGTACAAGACTTCTGAAATAATTCTTCTGTCTGTTAACTGTTGCTGCCGCATTTGAAGTAAAGTTAGGCTCATTTGTCCCAATTTGTTTTCCATTTTAGGACTTTATTCTTATCTTTTTAAAATTTGAATGTGTGAAATGTTTACACAGTGCCAAAGTTAAAAACTACAAAAAGGCACCTCAATTCGGGGAAGTCTCACTTCCAAGCCTCTCCCCTCATGTCTTCCATCTCCACAGGGAGCCGTGTTTGCTGGAAATACCTAAATGTTTCTATAGCTCCCTCTATGTATGTCCTGCTGTCCACTCAGACCTTAACTGTGAAAATGAATTCTGGAAACAGTACAGTTCACAGACATTTTCCTGTGTGCCGGTGCCTCGCTATGACAAACAGTATTGCCTTACACAACCTTGTGCAAATAACCGGTTATCTGCGATGTGTTTTCAGGATAGATTCCTAGAAGTGAGGCTGCTGGGGTCAGAGGCTCAGGCATGTGTTGTTAGATTTTTCCAAGTCTCTTTGCATTTAGCAGGAACTCTGAGTAGGAAAAGTCTGTTGTCTTGTGAAAGGGGTAATTATTCCTCCCATATCGTCAGCATGAAGCTCTCCATTTTCAAGAATTGTTTTCTCACTGAATTTGAGAGATAATTTGCAAATGTTCTTCCTTGTTACTTATCTGTTGATTTAGGGCTATTCTGTGTGTTTTGGATAATCTTATGTTCATCTTTCCCGTTTCTGCTTGTTGGGTTTAAAAGGTTCACATCATTCTTTGGTTCCATGTCTCTGGTTCTGAGCAGACTTGCTAGGAGCTAGTTGACTTCAGTGTCAAGAACAGACGCAGTTCATGCATTTCCAGATGGCCTTCCCCATGTCTCTGCACCATGATGTTGGGGCCAAACTGGAATTTGTACCCTTAACACAGAAAGGGCCTTCAGGACTAGCCTGATTATAAAGTAACACTGGGACATAATAAGTATATTAGGTTTCAGGCTTAGGTACACGTTTAAGAGAGACAGGCACTCAGAAGTGAGACAAACTCAAAAACCAGGGCATCAGCTTTTCTGCGAGTCAAAGCCACGTGTGGGGGTGGCCTCCTCACGGCTCTTGTTTGGTTTGGTGGTTCTGTTTCATAACAGGTATGTATAGGATTCTCTGTGGGCTTTGATTAATCTTCTTAAAGCTAAGAAACCCGGAAGCCATCACAGGAGGTTCTGTAGTTTTAAACCTAGGACACATGACTGGGGTACCCATCTAACAGGGCAGAGCAGATCTGGCCTCAGGTTCTCCCAGCATCCCTCAGTCCCTGCCTGCTATGGGGTATGCTGGCTTGCCCTGACCCCCACCCCGAGCTTCTCCAGCCCCGAGGCTCTTCCCTGGACAACGCGGACATCTGGTCACGCGTCCCCCTTCTGCACCTTTGGCCTCTGTGCCGCACCTGGGCACTGCCCTCCCCTGCCCTTCTCACCTGGCCTGGCACAGTCTGCTCACTTCTGCTCTGGACTCACAGATGCCTCTGTCTCTGCTCTCCCTCTCATCTACTACCCCCAGGAGCAGCCATGTCTTTTCTTGTCCTTTCTGTTTCTCGGTTTTTTTTTGTTGTTGTTGTTTCATTCAGGTTCCTCAGGAACAGCTGACAGTATTACAACTGTAAGAGCCTCATGACTCAGGAGGGTCAGAAATAGTCCCATCAATAAAACACAGGTAACAACCTCGTTAGAGGTGTTTGGGGGAAGACATGAAGCCTCACTCACAAACACTAGGCCATTAAGCCTGGTTCTTGAGCATAAAATCCCCGTCTGTGCACAGAGTATTCTCTCTATATCAGCAGCCCTCATGGCAAACAGTAACTGTGCTGAACTCTGTGTCTCCGCCAGTGAGGGGCTTCAGCAGACTCCAGGTGAGGGGCTCATTCCCCTCCTGTATCCCTTTTCTTTTTATCCTTTCTCGCCTGCACCATCTGTTACAAAGCTCATCTTTGCCAGGCCATGAGACACAGGCCTGTAATCTCAGCACATGGGAGGCAGAGGCAAGTGGATCTCTGAGTTCGAGGCCAGCCTGGTCTACAGAGCGAGTTCTAGGCCAGGGCTACACAGAGAAAACAAGAAGAGCTCATCTCTTCCTCAGACAGGAGAACTTGGCTTAGATCATCAACTTGATATCATGCACCCAGAGACTGGCGAGCAAACCACCTGGGAGAAAGCACAGGCTTTGCTCCGTCCTCCCACTCCTTTCCCAGGACAGGCACAGCCCATCTGGCACTCTCTTCCACTGGCCTCTGGCCCCACGCTCTGGCCTGATCGTGGCAGGAGGCTGACATCACCAGCTGCCTTGTTCCTGACTCCTGGTTAGGTTAGCATGGGGTTGCCTGTGTCTCACTCTCTCTGTGGCTTACTTCAGTGGCTGCCCCCAATGCAACCCTCCCTCAGCCGGCTGCAGCTCTCCTGGGTTTTGTCAGGCTCTTCCTCCTCTTTGCCTGGTCAGGATACCCCTCAGACATATGTCTTCACTTTGCCCACACCCCTGCAAAGAGGCCTAGGGGGCTGCAGGTGGGCGCCTAGGTATAGCTGAGGGGGGCTATCGTAGATATGAGGGAGAGCAAGGGTAGAGGCAATCTGGACAGTCCAGACTGAACACGGCCATCAGGGTAAGCAGGCCATGGCAGCTAGGGGAGGAGAGCAAGTGGACCAAGAGAGATCCAGGCATGGAATCAAGCCACCAACAGGCCATATGTTTAAGACGGCTGAGTTATATAGGCAAGAGAATCTCAGGGAATGGAGGGAAGGATCAGCCCCTGGAAGTCAGAGGTTTAGGGTAGAGGAGTCATAAGTACTGAGGGCTCCTGGGATAGCTGGGAGGAGCCACAGGACTGAGGGCCGCTAGGAGAGTTGGCCAGCATCTGCTTTGATACTGAATAAGCTCCTCCATTTCTTTAAGACCCCACAGTGGTTTCAGTGTGTAATCTCGGGTGGAGACAGGCTTACCTGAGGCTTCCTGGACAAGAAACCTGGCCTCCTCTGGCTTCCCTACTCAAGTACACACATGCCATGCACACCCACACATATAGGTGTACACACCAGACACACCCGAGAGGACCTCTCTCGCCTCCCTCAGGTGTGCCTTCCTACCCTTTAATCATACAGACTGTGCTGCCAGAGTCTGACCCCAAGAGTCACCACACTCACTAATCTATTAGTGTGTGGCTTCCCCACCATGCTCAAAATAGGACGTTTACAGAACAAAGAAAAGGAGGCCGTGAGGTTGGGTCAACAGAGTGAGCGAGGGGGACAGTGTGTGTGTGTCAGAGTCAGTGTGGGTACATTTCTCTTCGGGATTAGTGATGACAGCCTTAGCTAGTCATTCCTGTTTGTCTGATTCGCCTCCAACCTAACCCTGACTGTGCATGGCTCTAGGTAATTTACAGCTCACTTTGGAACTCACCTTAGAACCCTTCCTCAGAGGTGCCGGGTTCAAGCTAGGATGTCAGAGGTACTGTTTTCTGCATCATCCCCTTCACACCGCTGAGGTGTTCGCCAGGCGTTCTCTGCAGTGCGTGTGCGGCACCCGCGTGTGCCAAACAGAGGCAACCCACGAGCCTGACACAGTACCACAGAGAGTGTGTCTGGGCTCTCTGCTGCACACAGCCGCCCTTTCCTCCTCGCGGTAGGGCGGAGGCATCTCTGGAAGACACCACACCCCAAGCGAAGTGCTGAAATCTGAGCAGCTTCCATCGTGTGTGGTTCGAACCCAGCCCGTGAGGACCTCAGTTCTCCGTCATCAGATCTGCTTCTTGCTTTATTGGAGACTGTCTCGGTATTAAGAGAGTATGAATCCTCAGTATCAAATAAAAATGGATTGAAATTAAATCCTCCTTCATTAAGATGAACAAAAACTTTGACAGTTGAGCAATAGCAGGCCTGCTTTACAATAACCACTAGAAGAACCCCGAGCCTGCGTGAGAGCACTGTGAGCCTGCGTGAGAGCGCTGTCTGTAAGCCAAAATCCAGAGGAAGAAATACGAGCAAGGCACAGGTTATTCTACTTGGACATAAGACACAGAATAAACCTATTTTTGGCTTTTGACTCTTCTTTTCCTGATTGTAGTGATTAGCTAGAAATACCCCACAGGCTCATATTTGAGTGCCACGTCATAAGGAAGTGGCGATACTTGAGGATTAGGAGGTGTGGCCTTCTTGGAGGGAGTGTGCTACTAGGGCCCATGCTAGGCCCAGTTCTCTCTCTGCCTGTGGATGAGGATGTGGCTCTCACCAACAGCTCCAGCAGCACGCATGCCGCCATAAGGGAAAATGTAAACAGAGCCCACTCAAATACTTTCTTTTATAGGAGCTGCGGTGGCCATGTTTCTCTTCACAGCAGTAGAACAGTGAATAAGACACTGATGTTGGGGGTTGCTCTGATGCTGGCCCTCAAGATCTGGTTACTTCCTGGATTTACCTGTCCTTGTTATGTAAACCTGGTCAGTTGGTTAAAGGTCTGTACCTGGGCAGGGCAGAATGGGGTGGGCATGGCTAATGTTCCCGGGCTTTTGAGGACAGGAAGAGAGGATCATGGGAGAAAGGAGGAAGGAGGGTGCCATGATGGGTTAGTGTGGAGAAGAAATCACACTAACCAGGAGAGAGGACTCCAAGAATGTCATGGAAAGGCACAGATGAAGAATACAAGCAAGTTATCTTGGGATTATGGATAGAGCGTAGACCAGTAAGTATGGGTAAGAAGGATGGCATTAGGTGGGGGGTGGGAGATGGATGGTGAGGATATTGAGATAGTGTAGGGAGATATCTGCCGGGCCCAAGGTAAATAAGGCAATTATAAACCCTAACAGGTGTCTGTGTCTTATTTGATTGATTGTGATAGTGGGTTAGACAATACTGCCTTGATAATCATAGGGCAAATAATATATAACCCAACACCCTTTTATTTACTACAACACACTGATTTAAAAAAACTTAAAAATATTTTTTAAATAGAGGCTGGAGGGATGGTTGAGGGTTTAAGAGCACTAGCTCCGAGTCCTTTGCAGAGGACTCAGGTTCAGTTCCCAGCACCCACATAGTGGCTCACGACTGTCTGTAACTCCAGTTCCAGAGGACATGACACCCTCTTCTGGCCTCGCACAGATGGCTGTGCAGGCGTCATCCACTGAGCAGCTCTGCCGCTCACCACCCCACACAACCCTCCAGCCTGATGAGCCCAAACAAACATGCCCTCTGTGAGGTTCTGCGGTGATTTAAAAATGGCCACATAAGGTTCTCGTCCCATAGGTAAAGGTCATCCGGGGATTCACGCACACTCCAGTATCCCTGTGAAGGTGGGAGAGCACACACTCAGCAGGTCCAGTTGAACCTGGCCGGGAGTGGGCGGCACTAGAAGCGTTTTAAGCACCCGGAAGGATTTATGTGTGTGATGTGAGGATGATACAAGACTAAAGAATCACCTTGTAGATGTTTAAAGTTCCAGTCGACTGAAGCAAGGCTGTCCTCAGAGGGCTTCTGGGTAGGGGCTAGAAAGGGGATTCAGGAAGGGTTCACAGTTCAGAACTAAATCCCCGGGCCAGGCTGTTCTGAGTGGCTCCCAGCAGCACCCAGCTCATCTGGAGCCAGCTTCTGGCTTCCTGCTAGCTCAGCTGTCTGATCGGTTGTGTGCGGCCTTAACACTAGCATAACATGTGAGCAATTTGCTACCTCTGAAAGAAGTCGCCAGCCTCACACACGCTGCTCATCCCGACGCCTTCAACAACCGTATTCATCCTTTGAATAAGAAAGTGCTTCTCACACCCTTTCCTGCCCCTTGGATGTGCCAGCAAGTAGGAATCCCTCCGTTACCTGCTGTTTTCCAGTGACTGTACTTAGGAGGAGACAGTGAGACACCAGATCAAATCTAGGGCGAAATCACAGTTCATGATGTCTTTCAAACGAGTTCACGTTGTTATAGAAAATGAAATTCCCAACCGTTCTGTTTTTACCAGTGAAGACTCAGGAGCCAGGTGCTGGGGTGAAAACCTACCAGCTGATCTTCCTACTCAGCTCACATCCCAGGAGGAAAAGGCTGAAAGTCCAATGCTAAAAGCTTGCTGGCTCAGCTGACAGCCCAAGAGGAGAAACCCAAAAGCACAAGGCCAAAGAGCTAAAGAGCCCAAGAGCTAGAGAGCTAAAGCTTCTTTTTCTTCTCCACGCTGTTTTAAATACCCTACAACTCTAAGTCCCTCCTACTGCTTAATCCCTGTCAGCTGGTTTCTTGTTCCACCTCTTGACCTAGGGTTAACTTTATTAAATCCTGTGTACAGAAAGTTCTTGGATAACAGGTGTGTGCTAGGGCAGAGCCACACCAAAGACAGGTTTCACAGTTCACAATCTCAGGGTTCACAATGGGATCAAATATCTGGCAATATTTCCCCCTTTTTGTCTAAATAAAATACTTTTATCTAACACCAATAAACTATGTATACATATACATATATATATATATATATAGTCCATTCAAAATGTCCAGTCCATATGTAATTAGCAACCTTGAAGAAAATATTCTACTATCTATTCTATTTTGCTGAGTCCAAAGTTCTGTACCTAAATCTCTTTGTATCATAACTTGCAATACCAATCAAAAAAGCATGTTTTTAGACTTAAAGCATCTTAAATCCTAAGCAACTTAAGCTTAATTATAAGACTGTAACTATTTAGTCTTCAATCCCATCAGAGACCTGAGAAGGATAAATATCTGAATAAGCACAACAGAGCAAGCAGCTTCCAAAACTATAGAAAACTATAGACAGTCACCCAAGATAGCTCTAATAACGTTGGAGCATCTTCTTCAGCCTTCTGGATCAGAATCTCTGACAGTATTTTTATGAAGCAGGTATAATGAAGAACTTGCCTACCTTGTCCTTGCAAAGCCCAGCAGTCGACTTTTCTGCATCCAGTTTGTCTAGTATTCTAATTGCAGTTGAAGTAAGGGCATTTTCTTGCCCAGTAGCTAGCTTGACACATATGAAGCCATCTCCTAAAGAAAATTTTTTTTTGATGATCATCTTCTTTGAAGTTGAAAGGGGCTGCTACCAAGAGCTGACATGGTTTCATAGTGAAAAACAAACAAACAAACAAACAAACAAACAAACCAAGTCTCAAAATAATAAAACATATTTAAATGCCATACTGAGGTTTTTTTGAAAATCATCTATGTATACTATGCCTGAATTGCTGGTTTTTAGCTGTATATTGATTGATTAACTTAGAAAACACCCTTGATAAACTAGTACCTACAAAACTACAAGTTTGATTGACTATTAGTCAATTATCCTAAACAGTTTGTGATAGTAGCTTTCAAAAGGACTAGAACTTCATGTTGCATTTTTTAGAATTACATAGGTACAATACCTTAAAGAATTCATACATACTATGTTGTAACCAAAACCTTAATTTTGAATCAATATACAAAGATCCGTATCAATGTAATCAACTGTAACTTTGATTTTATATAATATAGAAATATCTATGAGAGTAGATTCAATAATCTAACCTTTTTTCCCTATCATTCTTATGTTATTTCTATACCTGCCTTTTTGTCTAAATAAAAAGGAAAGATAAAGTAAAACTACTTACAAAAATTAAGCAATTTTTGCTAAGCTTTCCACAATGTCCAGCATGGTTGTATTTGGCAGTCTTAGAATTAAGTATTTTTTAATTCAACGTTCTGTAAAATGTTTGTGTTAGTCTCATATGAACTCAGCAATTTGAATGTCCTAAGCAGTCCATCCAAAGCTGATCTTTAGGTGGTGTTTGTCAGCATAGTGGCAATCCTGACGAGGCAGAACATAACAGCCAACACAAAGCCGTCCACTGTGCAGAACCAGGCAGCAGGAGAAGCTGGAGCAGTTTTTCCCAGTGGTTGGTGAATTCACCACTGGAGTCTCCATCATCTTCTTGGAAACCTAAAAGGCTAAGCTAGGAGTGGGAGAAAAGCAAAACATTTTAAATGCCATATTCAGCAGATCTCAGAAAAGGATTGAGGACCATAATCTATTAAGTACATCCAAGGTACACAAAGTTTGTTCTCAGATACTTGCTTCAGACTCAAACATGGAAACACATAAATGAAACTAGATGAAGCTTATTTCTAGAATTAGTTAGTACTCTGTATGATTAGTAGTATCACAATAGAAAGTTTATATATACAGAATAATCTTGTAGATTTTGAGGTAATATTTATACATTTAAAAAATTTAGAGAGTCAAATGAAAACCAAAAGATTATGAGATCAGTGACAATAGAATAGTCCCTTATTTTTTGTTTTTCTATGTCCCATCTCTTCTGCCTCTTCTGCTATGATAGAGATTTTGGATTTTCCTTTAACAAGCATGCATGTGTCTAACGGAGAGAGCCACACTCCAAACCCAAAGCCAGCTTTAATTAATAAGTTAGTTGGGAGCCAAAACAGCTGAGTTGAACCAGCCAGCTATGAGCTCAGAAAGAACTAGAAAAGGTGGGCTTATTCAGCAGTAAGTCTCAGAGCTGGAAACGTTCTAGTCTTAGGTTAGATTGAACAGAGGCTGGAAGTTTCCAGGACTAGGCCTGGGTCAGCAGACAGAGGCAGGAAGCCTCCAAGACAACAATTGAGGCAGGTGAATAAAGGTTCTGTTTACAAGTTCACCATTCTGTGGAGCCTGAGTCCACAAATAACGTCCGTGAAGTGACAGGGCTTTAACGCCGTCCAGAGGAAGCCCAGCAAAGCCCGGGGCCTCAGGGCATGCCGGTCAGCCCCCAGGAAGCTTCCCTAGGAGGAGCGTGCGCACAGAGCACAGGCACTGCGAGGGGCCTTGCTCCTGGGGCACAGGTAGTAGACTCCCTCTTGCCTGTGCGGTGGAAAGAGAGGTGGGGGCAGCACCGAGGCGAGGCGGGGTGAGGAAACCCGCAGAACACCCTTCCTCTTAGCGAACAGGCTTCCCGAGGGCTCAGCCCGCCGGGTTGCGCAGGGCGAAGACACTGCGCAGGCTCGTCTCCCCCGCAGCATTCCGTCTCAGTCTCCGCCTCGCACCGGCTTAGTCGGGAGGCTCGGCAAGGCCCGGGTGGCTCCAACCTCAGACCCAGCTGCGGACCTGCCAGATCCCGCCGCCTGACGGGACGGGACGCCCGAGGGACGCTGTCACGGAAGGCGACCCTCCCGCGACAGCGAGGAGGCGGGACCCGGGAGCGCGCGCTTCCGCTCTTACTGCGCCTGCGCCTTACCTGTGCGTGCCCGGCCGCCTGGGGAGCTGAGGCCTGTACGGTGTAACGGCTAACCCCAGGGAACAAGCCCTTCCTCCCCTTGAACGTCAATCGTTCGGTGTTGGGAACTTTGGACATTTCTCTGTCACTTTGAAATACGTCACAGATTGTTTGAACTGCGGTTATTCTGCTGTGCTACAGAAAAAAAAAAAAAATCAAAGAATAAAAAAACAAAAACAAAAAAACAGCATCTGTTCTTCCCCTCGGGGTCTTCGAGCCCCTTACTGGGCCCCCTCTGTGCCTCCCCGCCTTTCCGTTTACCACAAGTGGGCGAGAAAATGCGGTATTTACCATCCTGGGTCTGGTTTGTTTCACTTAACATCATGACGTTGCTGCCGATGACAAGATTTCATTACTTTTTACAGATGAGTGCATCGCTTTAACTGTTCATCGACTGGCGGTCATGCAGGCTGGCTCTATATTGGCTGCTGTGGTATGGGGCGATGAACACGCACTGCACTGGCACGTTTCCTACAATGATCTGTTCCCGCTGGTATTAAGTGCTGGGTCACAGGGTTAAAGCCCCTCCCTGCTTCAGGGCGTGGCTGCCATGCCCTGCCCTCCACCTAGGGGCGGAGCTTCTCTCCCAGAGCCCCCACATCACAGAGCATCTTGGTTCCAGAGCATCCTTTTCGGCCCTTTCTCCCCCATTCCTGCCCTTTGTCTCCATTTCCCCTCTTCCTGCCCTCCCCACCCAGCGTGCATTTTCCCCTTTCCCTTTCCCCTTCTCTCGCTGCTCCCAATAAACCTGCATTTATATAATATAGTCTCTCTTAGCTCATTCTATTTTACTTAATCAATCAACTGTAATAGGACTCTTAGAGCTGTTTTCCATAATGGCTGGGCTAATTTACACTCCCATCACCAGGACAAATGTGTGCTTACCTCTGAATCTTCACAGCCAACCCAGCGCGGTGGTGCACACCTGTAATCCCAGCACTCAGAGAGGGAAAGGAAGGCCGAGCACTGTAAGTTTGAGGCCAGCCTGGTCTACAAAGTGAGTCTAGGACAGCCAGGGATACAGAAAGAAAATCTGTCTCAAAAAGCCAAAATAACCAAAAACCAAACAAAAAAACCCAAAAGGTAGATTGTTACTTTCCTGATTTCTAACTTTATAGAGCAGACAGAAAGACAGAGCAGGGAATGGGAGTAAGGCTCCAGAAAAATTCTGTAAACTTGGGCCTCTGACTTTCAACAAGAACACCCCCATGATTTAATGAAGGAAAGTAGGTTTTTCTAGTTGTTTGATATAAGCAAAAGGTTAAAACTGGACTGCTTCCAAAAATCATATATATAAGCCCAACATGAATCATAGATTTAAATGCATCATTTGGCACAATGAAATTGTTCTAGTTAGCACTCACTGTCAACTTGACACAGCATAGGATTACCTGAAAACTTAATCAGGTCGGTCTGTGAGAGGCTGTCTTGGCTGTGGACATAGCAGGGCCTAGCCCTCCATGAGCAGCACCAGGCCCTACACAGGTGGTCCGCACGGCATGAGCCTGATCCAGTCAATGAGCAAGGCACCAAGGAGCGTTTCTCTATGGCTTCCTTCCCTGCACTTTGGCTGTGAGTGAATTTCCTGGTCAGAGATAATGCTGTGTCAGGCAGCAAGCAGCCCTGACATCAGGCCCCTGCCTTGACTCGCTTTCCTACTGGACTGTGACCCGGAAGTGTAAGCCAAACAAACTTCTCCCTTAAGTTGTTGCTGGATTGTTTTTGCTCTTTGTTTGTTTAATCATAGCAACAGAACAATAATATTCTAGAGCAGTGTTTCTCAACTTCCCTGATGCTGCAACCCTTCAATGCAGTTCTTCACGTCCTGGTGGCCTCCAAACATAATTATTTTGTTGCTATTTCATAACTCTACTCCTTTCATAACTGCTACTCTTATAAATCATTATGTAAATATCTGTTTTCTGATAGTCTTAGGCAACCCTTGTGAAAAGATTGTTTGACCCCTGGAAGAATCGTGGCCCACAGGTTAAGAACCATTGCTCTAGGGCCTAAAAAACAAAACAAAACAAATCTGTATATCCCAGGGTTGGCTCACCAGTGGCAAAAACACATACAAATCTAAAAATGAGGTAAAGTTGGCAGTTGTGTAACTCCATGGATAAACAAGACCTCTGCGTGTAGTGTTATAGTTAAGAAATCTGCCACATGTTTAACCTAAGAAAAGAAGTTTATGATGAAAGGGGAGAGGGGAAAAAGAGGAGGGGCACCCAGAAAGGATAGAAACAGAGAAAGTCAGAGAGAGCGAGAGAGCGAGAGAGAGCACGAATTGGAGGCCGGCCTTTACCTGGCATGCTGGTGGCAGGTGATGACATCAGGTTGCTAGGCAACCTAAAAGCAGGCTATTGGCTTGTGAGCTAACATAAGTTCATTATGGGGAGCTTTTGTGGTTTGTAAATTATAACTCAATGAAGCTTAGAAGGATTTAGGGATTTACATTAGCTTTTAAAGGAACGAACAGTTGAACATACCTAGTATATTTATATTATCTAGTCGTTTCTAAACAAGTCACTTCATTTAAAAAACGGTCATAAAAACGCAGTTAAAATTATGTTCATAATTTCCATGTCAAAAATATCAAATAACCTACAAAACATATGAAAGACGGTTCACAGTATGGCCTCAGCTTATCTTCCATTTCTACAGCAAAATATATGAAGCGGGGTGAGATGGAAAGAAAGGGATCCATTTGGCCTACAGTTCTAAGACGCCTTGGGTCAGCCCTCGTTCAGCTGCTAGAGAAGGCCTCTTCACTTAAACTGGACTGACGGGGATAGTGCTGGAATTCGTTGCTACATACTAATTTTTCATATTCCTTCCACCTCCTGCAAAGACAAACAAAAAAATCTCCCAGGTACTGGTAGGTGTCACCCAGTGCCCGTGGCTCCTCCCAGCATGTCTCACCCCGCCATACCCTAAACCTCTCCCTCCCAGAGGCTGGGCTTCCGCTTCCCTTCACCCAACCTAGTATCTCTATATAAGTCAACCATTTTGGCTACAAAAATGTCTGCCTGTCTTGGTCGGCAGCTCCCCCTCCCTCTCATTCCTCTCATGGTCCTTTTTTTTTTCTTTCATGTACAAATAGGAAATGGCTTTTGTTTTCTTCCTCTATTTTAAGACATTCTGCTGATGTCCTTCCTTGAGTCTGAGCATCTCAGCAGACACCACAGAGGACTGCAGGAAAAGCATTCACAGAGCACCCATGAGCTTAAGTAGAAGAATGTTCCCTCTCTTAATCTCTGACATTATCCGAATGTTAGCATTACACATCCGCAGGAGCTGTCACACAGGGACTGGGCTTGTGCTTTATCCAGTGTGGAGACCTGGCTGCTGTCAGTGAATGAAAAAAAGAAGTGAAAAAAGAAGGATATGACTGGTCCTGGGCTTCAGCACCAGATGAATGAAAGAAAAAAGAAAGAAAAAGGAAAGGACAGGACTGCTCTTAGGTACAGTGGAGAGGTGTACACACACACACACACACACACACACACACACACACACACGAGAGAGAGAGAGAGAGAGAGAGAGAGAGAGAGAGAGAGAACATAGCCTGAGGCAGGGACTTTTGGGAGAGTCCCAGACTGACCTGGGCTGTGTAAGGAGGAGGAGGCGGCAAAGGGGAGACCCAGAGCAAGAGGCCAGAAAGGTCAAGGGTAGACAAAAGGGCCAGGTGACCAAAATGATTGGCTTAATAGGGAAAGGGCACTTGGAGGAAGGGAAGCTCACCCTAATACCTGGGCTGGAGAAGTTTAGGGTGCTGGCACTGCACACCAGCCAGGAGGACCCTGTAACTGAGGGATGCTGGGAGAAACTGGCTGCCAGGTCCACTTTGATGTGCTGGTAGGTGTCTCAGCCTTTTGTCCCAGGTTTGAGGCCTAATGATAGGTGTTAAGTACTAATAGTCAAGTAATTTACATGTTAAGGAAGGCTCATATTTAAAATAATACATTTTTGTCACACATTTAGCAATTCTAATTCAAACCTTGATTTGTATGCTGCCCAAAGTACAGACTTTGGCTTTGGAATTCAAGCCATATTTCAACCATTAAAGACCATTCAAAAGGCAGCATTTACTGTGCCTCCATTGCTCACTCTCCCCTTGAGTAAAGCTAAAGTGCAGAGATGATTCCAGGACGTGGGGAAGGGAAGAGCTGCAGTGTGGGGAGAGTTAAGCAGTTCCTTCTGTGTATGCGAGCTGGCCTGGCCACACCTCTATTGTATCCCTGCAAGCTGCTGAAATGGCTAAAATTACATCCATGTGACCTGATTCTGTGTAAAATTCAGTGTGCATGTGTGCTCAAACACAGATTCACACGCATGCAAATGGACTGTATCTGTGGTGGTGGGAGCTGAAGGTTGCTCCTGTTCGGTTTTTCTAGCTGGAGATTCACCATCCTATCTTCCAGCCTCCTCCTCAGCCTCCTGGTTGCTGGGATTGCAGATGTGCACCATGACCCCTGGCCTGCTTGTATCACTGCTGTTGTTATAGCTTTATTTTTAGTCCATGTATGTACGTGTGTTCGTATGTGGGTATATGAGGTGTGGGTGCTTGCAGAGGCTAGAGGTGCCAGATGCCCTGGACCCTGAGTTGCAGGCAGTTGTGATCTGACGTGAGTGCTGGGAAGTGAACGCAGGTCCTCTAGAAGAGAAGTATGTGCTCCTAACTGCAGAGCCAGCTTCCCAGCCCCTCTTGCTGTGTTCCTGAGACAGGAGCTTGCTATTCAGCTCTGGCTATTGGAGGGTTTGCTCAGTGTCCCAGGCTGGCCTCACGCTTCCATCCTTCTGCCTCAGCCTTCTGAGGACTGGAGTCACAGGGTACAGCTGCAGAGAGTCATGAAGTTGGCCTGATCTTGAGAGGTTTTTCGGGAGCCCATGGTCCCTGGCACTGTGTGCCCTCCAGTGTCTGGAAGACTGGCCTATTTCCTCAGGCAGCGCAGTGTTCGCTTGGGCTCCTTTGAGTTTCTCTGCATGCCCCCTCAGAGGTGAGGGAAGCATGAAAGCTTGGCAGGACAGCTGGTCTTAGACGTTAATCTTTTGTCCCCCGGACAGCTTGGAAGTATCATTGTACCCTGGGAAGGCATTGATCCTGGGAACTGTCATTATATTCTGTTCCTGATAAGGGTATAGAATTGCTTTCAATAAAATTGTCACAGCCTCAGTCTTGCTGTGCCCCCTCCAACCAGCCTCGTTTGATTCCTCAGGGCTGTCTCAGGTAACTGTGGCCTGGTAAGTGGGGGGGGGGGGGTGTCATACGATAGTCTATGTGTGTCATTAAAGCGGTAGGCGCTCTCTTCTCAACTCTTTTCAACAACAACCAAACACGGACAATTAATATGCACCAATAAGGCAGCAAAGAGGACAGAGAAGACAGTGAGTCCACTTGTCCCTAAATCACAGTTCACAGCCCACACTGCCCATTCTTGGGTTGTAACAAAACACATTCGCCCAAGGAATTTATAAACAACAGAGAGGTCAGGGTAAGAGCTGAGACCTTTGTCTGCAGTGGCTTCCCTCCGCTTGCACAAGGCTTCCCCCAAGTGCTCATGCAGCAGAAGGGCAAAAGAGCCAAAGCAGCCCCCTGCAGAACACATTCATGTTCCATTTACTTTATGTGTCTGCTCTCTCTCTCTCTCACTCTCTCTCTCTCTCTCATACACACACACATCTCCAGCATGTAGGGTTTCAGTGTGTAGCTCTGGCTGGCCTTAAACTGACAGAAACTCTCCTAACTGTGCCTCCTGGGTGCTGGGATTAAAGGAACACAGCACCACACCATGCCTTAACCCTTGTTATTCAGTCAGAGACCCCTGTCCACGAAACAGTGTTGTTTACATGCAGCGTGGGTCTCCCCTCCCCCGTCAGACCACTCTGAAAACACGGTCGCGGACACTCGCTGCAGTGAGCCTAGCTGACTCCTACTCCAGTTAGACTGGCAAGCACACACAGGAAGTTCCCACAGAACCGCTCCCTCACTAGTGCCACCACAGTACTGCTGACACCTGAGCGAGCAAGGGAAGGTTGAGTGCCTCACTGGCACGTCCCAGCTGGTCTGCATGCTACCTCTGTGTCACTCTGGTCTTGTACACTTGATGTGCAAACTCATACAGAATAGTTTTGTTGCCTTAAAAAATGTTCTGTGGGATGTCGAGGGAGATGGAGAAGTCACCTCCACTTCCCTCAGGCAGCCTACAATCAGTTGATTCCCAGGTTTGCTGAGCAGCAGCCAGCAGGACACAGGTCTTTAATTCTGGCACTTCAGAGGCAGACAGATCTCTATGAGTTTGAGGCCAGCCTGATCATAACAAACTCCAGACAAGCCAGGGTTACACAGCGAGACCCTGTCTTGTTCTAAATTCTCCACGGGGCTGGAGAGGGTGCTTAAGAGCACCCTCTGCTCTTGCTTCCGGAACCCACATGGTGGCTTATAACCATCCACAACTCTAGTTCCACAGCGTCTGTCGCCCTCTTCAAGCCTCAGCTGGCAATACACGGACGTGACACACAGACGTACACTCAGGCAAACACTCACACCCATAGACTGTAAAATAAACAAACAAAAGTTGTGAAGGACTTCAGAGTGTGACTTCTGTTTAACACGAAGGGTTTGAAGTTGTGCCCATACTGTGTGGTGAAGCGGAGTGAGGATGACAACCCGGAGACAAAACATCATGCAACTGCAAGGGAGACAGAGAGCCAGAGAGCGAGGAGAGACGAAGAGCAACACGGAAAACAAGCAAGGTGCACACAACTCTGGCCCTGCGGCTCGGGAGGCAGAGGGGTGGTGGCCTCAGCCAGAGCTTGCGGAAGGATGCTGGAGTTCTCCACAGCTTCCCAGGCCTCATCTGGTCGCAGGTTTTGGTGAAGCCTGGCTCTTCTGGTGGAAGCGGGGTGGTTAGCAGCAGAGAAGAGTTCTACTGTGTTCCAACAGTGACTCAGGGCCAGTGTCATCTGCGTGGGAATCTTTTGTTTAAAACCTAGCTACCCGAGCCCGAGAGCGGGACCAGCCACAGACGTGAGGAGCCACAGCGGCTGGGGAGCCCGCGGCTGGGGAGCCCGCGGCTGGGGAGCCCGTGGCCAGCCAGCCCGCGGCCAGCCTTCGCACAGTCCGTGGAAACCATCACGGGAGAAGCTCAGTGAGCGGTGGCAGCAGGCTCTGTGAGCAGCGGAGCGTGCAGTGGCTACAGCTTGGGTGGTGGCGGTTGGGCTGACTCTGGGGCTGCCTGCGTCGTGAAGCTCACTGCCGTGGAGACGAGAGCTCCATGCTCTGGGGGCTCCATGTTCCAGGGACTCAATGTTCTGAGGGCTCCATGTTCCGAGGGCTCTATGTTCCAGGGGCCCCATGTTCCTGGGGCTCCATGTTCCAGGGGCTCTGTGTGCCAGGGGCTCCGTGTTTCAGAGGCTCCATGTTCCGGAGGCTCAGCACTCCAGGGGCTCAGTGCTCTAGGTTAAGCTAAAGCCTCTTAGTACCTTTCCAGAGAACACAGGAATGTGACCTTATCTGTGAGGACAGATATAAAAAAAAAGCAAGCAAGCAATGACCTTCACTCAGCAAAAGAAGGACCAGACCCTTGTTTTCGAGATAGCGTTTCTTAGCAACCAAGCCAGACGGCCTCAATCCTTCTTCTGAGTAGTTCCTGACCTCCAGCCAAGAGACCCGCAGCCCTAATCTTCAAGGATGAGCTAACCACCCCCACCTTTAATTGCAACTGCATCCACACTTGGCAGGACTGGCCAAGCTTGAGTACCTAAGACTAACCAATTATCTTATTTTATAGCTTTCTCATCCAATCTTAAATTGCCAAGACTGCAAATACAAATTTCCCGCAATTTTTCTTTTAAAAACCTAAAGGCCTTTGTCTCCTGGTGCCACTCTTTGCTGACTGGCAGGGGTAACCCCATTGCGCAATGGTTAATAAACCTCTTGTTTTTGCATTGAGTTGTGGTCTGTGGGAGTTTCTGGGAAGGTCGCGATCTTGAACTCCTGAGCTGTGAAACCCCAGGTCTTACATTTTTGGTGCATTGGCCGGGAAAGGGCATGCCCCTTCCCCAACCCTCATCAGACTGAACTTGGAGGTCGAGCTCAGAACAGGTTAGTCTGATTTCTGTTTTGCTTTGCTTTTTTCTGTCTTACCAATCTGTTTCTGTTTAGGCGCCTATCTGGACCTTTTTTGGTCGTCTGATCAGTTGTTGCAATAGACAGATGTGTCAGAATATCGCTTGACTGGGAACTGGAGGACGCTCCAGTTTGGGAGGCTAGGACCGGGACAGTCCTCCTCCCATCTGTTTCTTGTGAGCTGCCGTGAGGCAGCTTCTCAATCAGAATTCTGTGGTACCATCCGTAAGGGCATCCTTGTCTAATTGCCTGTCTTGTTCTTTGTCTCTGTCGTTGTTTCCTCTTTGACTTTCTTGACAGACGACTTTATTATGGGACAGACTGTGACTACACCCTTATCCCTCACCCTTGAGATATAGGGAACATAACCTTTCAGTTAAAGTTTAAAAGGGAAAATGACAAACTTTCTGTTCCTCAGAGTGGCCTACTTTTCAGGCTGGGATGGAGCTCGGAGAACTGGCTGGGCAGAATGCTCACACCCTCAGAATTGACCTAAAACCTGCCTCCTCTGGCTGCTGAGCAGGAGTTCACCCTGGCCCCTTCCTCCTTCCATCCCTCCTCCCATGGGCTTCAGTCAGTGCCGGCTCTCGGCTCTTGGACAGGAGCCAGAGTGATGGAGCCACTTCTGGTTCTAAAGATTAAATTGTTTGCACTGATGAATTTTGGTCTTATGGTTGTGCTTTGTAAATTCACTCCTAAAGAAGAGACTTTGTTTTGATATTGCAAAAACTAGTTTTAAAAAATGTTTAGATACTTAAGGTGATAAAACATTTAAAGTTTATCAGGTTTTCAAAGCAATAACCCTTGGGCAGTCTAACAACAACAACAACAACAAAAAATTTAAAGCAGTTTTTTAAACTTTTGGGGAGGTTAAAAGACCTTGGTATTTATTTTATTACTTTTGCAAAGTAGAACCAAGCCATGGTGTTTGAGCCAATTAAGAAAACTGCAGCTATTACAGTGTATCGTGTCGGGATGGTAAAGATCTATAAAAATAATTTAGTATATTCTATACTACTGAAAGAACCCATATGAAGGACTTTAATGAAAGTTTTTATGTTGTCTAAAAAGCAAGAGAGCAGGCAAAAAGACTGAAATAATAATAAAGAAAGTGGATATCAAAGAAAAAGAATAGTTTGTCTAAAGCAAGAATGTCTGGTTAAGCCAGAAGAACGAAGCTATGAACCTGAAGGTAAATAGAATGTTGTGGAGGGTCCGTGTATGTATATGGGGCCAGGGAGCGTATGAACATATAAATGATGTTTGTTTTGGTTCTTTATACCTGCAAATATGATTTAAAAAACTGTAAAAAGGCTAATGATTCTTCATTGCAGAATGTTTTCTTGTGGTCTTTAAAAGAAAGAAATTCTGGCTGATAGGTTTGATGTGGACAGAATAATTCATACAGTTTAAATTGTTCTATACTGTTCTGTTTGTTTTATACTGTTGTTTGTTCTGTACTGTTCTGTTAGGCAATTGGTTCTAAAACTTATTTGATCCCAGTGTGTAAAGCTTTTTGCTGTTAAGTTTTAAAAAAGATAATGGGATTCATAAGATTTCCTAGCCCTTTATAAATTGTGCCCAAATTAAGGTCTTACAATGTCTCTCTCTCTCTCTCTCTCTCTCTCTCTCTCTGTGTGTGTGTGTGTGTGTGTGTGTGTGTGTGTGTGTGTGTGTGTCTGTGTCTGTGTTCTGCCAGTGTGGACATGTGCATGCCATGGCTCACATGAGTGTGATAGTCAGAGGCCAACTTTCAGGAGTTGGTTTTCTTCTACCATGGATTTCAGGGACAGAACTCAGAAACAATACTCTGGTTTTCCTATCTGAGAGGTCTTGGGCAGAGCTTTCTGAAGAGCAGGCTGCTGCTTAAGAAAAACTGTCAGATACACCCGGAATGGATAGCAGACCAACAAATACACAGACACATTACGAAAATGAAGAACCACAGGGCCTGGGATGTACAGCTTTACTGCCAGGACTTGGGAGGTGGAAGCAGGCAGATCCCGTGAGTGTGAGGCCAGCCTGCTTTTCAGAGCAGGCTCCAGGAAAGTCAGGAATATACAGATTCTGTTCCAAAAACCAGCAAGAAAAAAATAAAATAAAAGAGAAAAGAGAAAAGGACATGAAATATTAGAAAGCATGACTTTGGCTAAAACTGTTAAATTCTAAATTTCTAAGTTCAAAACACTGAAATGGGTAAGATGCCATTTAAGAGGAATTTAAATTTTTATTTGTAAAAATTATCAATGCCTTCAAAGAAGATACAAATAAGAATGCAAACGAAGTAAGCAAATCAATTCAAAGCATTAAGAAAGTCTGAAACATGAGTAAGAAAGTAAAAAAAAAAAGTTAGAATTTTGAAGAACAAAAGGACAGATGTTTGGGACAAAAATTTTTAAGAAATGGTGGAAAACAGCATTAGACAAACAGAAGAAAAAATGTCCAGGCTGAAGAACAAGCTCAAGGGGAAAACAAAGAGTAACAGCAAGCCACAAGCATGACCACAACCTCCAAGAATTCTGGGGTCTGATCACAAATCTAAACTTAAGAATCCATGTCAAACAAACAACTTAATGATGCACCTTGAGGGCTTAAAACAAGAACAAGAAAACCCCAAATGATAGACAGGATATATAATAAGGATCATAGAGACAAGAATGAAATACAAAGACTCAAACAAAGAGGTGCTTCTTTGAAAAACAAAATGAATGACTGAAAAATGCTCAGCAAAAAGAAAGCCAAAGAATGAGACAAAATAATTAAATGTGAATAAAGAGGTGTCACAATAAACACCAATGAAATCATAAGTCATTGGAGAATACTTTGAAAATTTACATTAAAAAAACCTGGAAAATCTATATTAAAAAAACCCCCTTAGATATATTTATCCTACCTAAATTAAGGGAAAGTGATAGAAAAACTTAAACAGCTGTATTTCAAACAACAAAACCAGGACCAGACTGACTCACTGCCAATTTGTACAAATGTTTTAAAGAGGACGAGACACGGGTGCTCAACCTATTCCATAAAGTCTGAAGTGAAGAGACACAAATGCACACATGGCTGCAAACAAAATGTGGACAACACGGAAGGCTCAATGCCAGGGCTGCAGCAAGCGATGGACGTGACTCATGACAGAGCGCACAAGACTGGTTTTCCAGCTTTGGTGGCGGAGACATCAGACAGTCAACGTGTAAAATCCAGCCAGAAGCTCCACAACTTCATAATAACTTTCCATCTGCGTGGAAAGTTATCAAGTTATGTAGACTTTGGGTCTGCTTAACCTCAGTGTGTGATGTTTTTCCTTTGCAAGTTCTTTATATTAATGTTTATTAAAAATAAATATTTGAAAAAATTTAAACATCTTCAGCCACCAGGAAATGCAAATTAAAATACACAAAGAGTCTATCTCACCAGTCAAGGAAAAAAAAAAATCCTGGCCTAGGTTGGGTGTCGTAGGGGAGGAATCTGTATCATTTATTGGTGTATAATGTAAATTGGTACAGCCACTATGGAGATCAGAACGAGGGTTCCTCCGTAAACTGAAAATTCAACGACCGCCTGACCCCGCTGGATACTGCTGGGCGCCTGCAGCAACCCAAGTCGATCTGCGAGCCTTGGAGGTGCCTGAGCGCCCCGAGGAGGTGCCTGTACACTCATCATTGTGCTTCCTTGGACCTGGAAATTTTCGAGAAAGATACCTTTCACCATTTCCAGTTGTTCATTTTCTCATTGTTGTGGGTTAAAGGTCTTTTTAAAATTGAATACACATATCACCTCTTTAAATAGTTTTAAATATTTATTTAGTTTGTGTGTGTGTGTGTGTGTGTTAGCATGTTCATGTCATGGTGCACGTGTGGAGGTCAGAAGCCAATTTTCAGAAGTTGTTTTTCTCTTCCTACCAAATTGGTTTTGGTTTTGACTCTAGGTTCTGGAGTTGGCTGCAACAGTCTTCACCCTTTGCTTGCTCTTATGAGATATGTTTGTCTTGGATAATAGTGCTTTTTCAGGTGTGTATTTTGCAAATATTCACTCTATGTTTTGCCTTCTTATTCTCTTGATACCATGTTTTGAAAATCAGAAGCTTTTGATTATTTTATGGTAGAAGCTCTATTTTTAACAATAAAATATTACTTTTTTTTCTTATTCTAAATACTCTATGTGAAATGCTTGTGTATGTCATAACTCCCAAAGCCCATCTTAATGCAAAACCAAATGCTTCTTCATGTGTTTCCATGCTTACGACCTTAAATGACAGGAGCGAGGACCTGATTGCAAGCTCCGAGCTCACCGGTCTGGGACTTGTTCGACCTTTTCCAAAACAGAGATCACAAAGCTCAGTGACAGAGCATGTCCTCATGGCTTCAGCCTGCGGGGAGACGGTAGAACCAGCGTGCTGCAGAGAGAGACCGAAGGGTTGGCAGCTTGCAGCTTGGGCGTTGACACTTGTCCTCAGTGTCAAAACGAGTACTGAACAATTTTTTTATTTATAACAAATTTTTTACTGAACAGTTTTATATGCCAGGCGCAGCGCTGACTTGGTGTGTGTGTGTGTGTGTGTGTGTGTGTGTGTGTGTGTGTGTGTGTACATTGTTCAATGACTGAACAAACGACACTGTCTGCTCAGCACAAGCGTGCGCCAGAGCAGAAGTGCTAGATTCTGATCAGTTTAGTTTGCGGAGTATTTCATGGATTGTGATTTCATACTGTATTTAAAAATCACTGTGACACAGGAGCCATCTCTATTTTTCTGTTATCTTTCAAGAGTTTTGTAGTTGTTTTATAGTGGATCGTCACATCTATGATCCACTTGACTCTTTGAGCGTGAAGGGTTTAACGCATCATCCACCTCCAGCCCCCTGCAGCGCCGGCCAGCGGCTCCGGCAGCGTTGATTACACACACCTTTGCTCCATGCTTTGCTCACTCCTCCGCCACAAAAATGCTGTCTCCGGAGCGTGTCTGCGCTAAACTGTCACACCCGGGTGCTGCCAGCACTCTGGCTTCCTTCTTTTCCTTCAATATTGCATTGACTCTTCTGGGTCTCTCCCTCTCTACAGAAACTTTAAATGAGTTTGCTGATATCTAGAAAACAGCTAGCTGGGATTGCGATTGTGACGCTATCACTCGGAGTATCAGGTGACAGGCTGCTCTGACCACACGCTCTGGCCTTGTCCAGACACGGATCGTCCACTCACTTCTTTAGCTCTTTTACATCTTCAGCAATATTTCATCATTTTCCTCATGTAGCTCGTGGGTATTTTGTTATATTTGAACCTAAATATTTAATTTGTGGCTGAGAGCCTAAGATTTGTTAAAAACAAGATTTTAGTGGCATTTTTTCCATGTTTGTATCAGTTACTTTTCTCATTGCTGTAACCAAATATCTGACAAGAATCACTTAAAAAAGAGAGGTTTGTTTTGGCCCACCATTAAGGGGGCACATGAATCAGGGAGGAAGGAACAAGGACAGAAGCAGCTCACAGCTCCGGCAGCAAGAACTTGTTTACATCTCAGTAGGCCAGGAGGCGCAGGTGGGAATGCAGGCTTTCTTCAGCTGATGGAACAGTAGGGCCACTTCAGGGCAGATTGCTAATCCTGAGAACGCCCTCCCCGGCAGACCCAGAGGCATGTGATACTAAACCCAGTCAAGTTGACAACTCAAGTTGACAAGAGTTAACTTGTTTTCCCAGTTTGTAATTTGGGGGTAAAACAAGCCTTCTGATTTAACCTCTAGGAGAAATGGAACAGGACAAGAAGAAGCCTGGGCATTCTTGTTTCTGATCTGCCTGAGTGATGCACCTTTCAGTTGACTGCTGAGGTCTCAGTGCCCATTTGCTGGTACAGTGTAACAGGTAGAAAAGTTGGCAGAAGCGGTAGATGACACCTACATCTTGGCTCACAATCAGACGTACAGCTGGAGCTCAGTGATCATCTCTCTGTGGCAAGAGACTTGGCAAAGTGAGTCTTGTGAGGTTTGTAGTCACCTTACTAGCTGTTTGCAGCTGGACAAAAACAAATGCAGATCCATTTGCAGCATGGTTCCTGAACTGTGCCTTAGCCGAGGCTTTGGGGTAGGAGTGGGGATGGGGCATTCACCATCAGTATGCCAGGGTACACCCTGGGCTAAAACTCGGGGATCTATATGCTCCTTACCTCTTGCTGTCGCTTCTGTGTAACTGTTAATATGTCACTGAACCTTCATCACTGATTTGCTTGTTTGATAAAATATTAACTACCAGGAATGAGGTAAAAATCGGTGGCCTTTGTTGGGTTGCACCTTACTAATTCCTTGAGCTGGAATCCTATCAATAAAAACCAAAAAACTTATCCAGTTCCCAGAGTGTGTGGATTACAAACAAATTTCCAAGTACTAATAGGAATTATAAAAAGTAGAAGTAATGATTTTCAAGTAAGAGAGGATTAATCCATGACAGCTGTAAGCACACTTACAAATCCATCACCAAGTGCAGCTGCCGCCAAGGACTGCCATGTTCCTCTGATGATCATGCCCACACCTCGCTGTCGTGAGGGAGAAGCTCCGAGGGACCCAAGGAAGAAGCTCTAGGGCGGTGCTCCAGGTCCATGTCTGTTGTGATAAAGTAACCTAGGAGCTCAAGATACGGCTCAGCAGTTGGAAGCACAAACTGCTGTTGCAGAGGATCAGACTCTAGCATCCGTGCTGGGCAGCTCCCCGCAGCCAGCCGTTATCTAACGCTGCAGGGGAATGATGCTCTCTTCCAGCCTCCGTGGACAGCTGCCCTCACCAGCACACACCGACGCAGGTACACATGCAAACATAGTTAAAACGATGTCTTTAAAATACCACAACAAAAAGCAACTTGTAAGAGAAAGAATTTATTTTAGTTCACAATTCAAGTTTACAGTCCATCCATCATAGCATAAAAAACAAACAACAAACAAACAAGCCAACAAACCCGTGACATCCCCAACAGGCATGCCCTCAGAACAACCTGATCTAGATAATCCATCACTGAGAATAAGTTATGTCAAACTGAGAGTTAAAACTAACCATCACAGATGGGTTCACTACTGAGAGCTTAATTATTTTGGGAAGCCATTTTGGAATAATTTCATGCTACTGTGCAAAATTAGCTTACGCTAAAAATGAACTTTTATGATAAAATGAAAATGATAACCTAGTATAACTATATGCTATTTATCACCATAATTGTCACCTTTGCTGAATATACTTCCCTCCAAGCAAAGAATGCGCACATGTAAAGAAAAAGTGGTTTGAATATACAGGCTTAGGAGACTGAGGAGTTAACGCCACAAAAGTCACAGCAATGCATTTCCTGTTTGCACTTCTGAACCCAAAGTGCCTGACAACAGCCGTTCCTAGCACCTGCAGCACAAGAAATTACATTAAATCAGAGAGAAAAGGGAAGGGAGCTAAGCAACACCTTCACATTCCAAGGAGAAAATGTCTAAAATAAAAGCCCTAAATTTAGCTCTGAATGTATATTCATCAGCACAGCTGAAAGTGTCTCACCAGGGTTCTGCAGCATCTAGTGTAGCTGAAAACCATCCAGGACCAGCTCAGGATCCGGGACGGTGCTTCACAGGTGTGCTGACCAGTGAGGAACATTATATCACCTGTGCTCACGCTTCACTAAAAAGGAAACAAAGCTCCACTTGAGGCTTCCTTCCACAAATCATCTCCACCAATGTGTGCTGTAACAAAGTCTGAGTGTCTTTCCAATCCGGAAAGATACCTATCCACGTCTTCACAGACACATGTCAGTCGGTCTGTCTGCTCCTGTGTGCGCCTTCCCCTCATGCCCTGGCCCTCCTCCTCCTCTTCCTCAGGTGCTGATGATGGAACCCAGGGCTCAGGCACGAGAGGCCAGTGTTCTACAACTAAGCTGTACCATTAGTTCCTGCCCCTTAGTTCTCCCTGTAAAACTTCAAGCTTTTTGTCTGCATGGCCTTAGAAACTTAGCATCCGAATAGAGCAGACAGGGGTATTCAGAATCACACCACAACGGAATATTTTTAAGAGCAGACCTGATTTGAAATGACAATTTCTCTGACACACATCTAACTGAAATGTAGTTCCTGCAATCACGATATAACAGCTGGTTCTCCCAAACAGACAAAAACAAACAAAACCCAAAAACTTAACAATTCCAGCCACACAAACGAGGGGGTAGACGGCACCAACTTAGGAAGTCTCCGCCGAGGGCTCATTCCTCGTGACGTCACAGAGCAGCCCCAGCTGTGGGCACACACAGTGCTTCAGTGTGGACCTGATGCTGAGTGAGGGTTGACTTCCTCTGCACCCTGTGAGGCGGAGCTGCAGAAGCCAGCTGGCTGGGGAACGTAAAACCCGGGCTCACTGCACTGACCACAGGTCAGTTCTGCTGTCAGGGGACGCACTGGAGCGGGGACATCACCCTGCTTCTTCCCTGCCACATTCGAGACTAACGTAATGGGAAGTCAACAGCCCGAGTTAACCTACAGGGTGGGCTTGCAAGACGGCGAGGGGCAGACGAGTTGGCAGCATTAACCTCAGGGCAGTTACCAGTATGAACATTTTCTGCTACTGTAGAAACATGTCTCTGCTAAAAATTGTTCAGTGACACACGTAGTGTCTACAGAGATGAGTTCTGCTCTTGAAAGTACAAACACAGAAGAGCAACTGGCATTTTTAACGCTACCATGTTGAGGGCAACACTTTTTTTTTTGGATTTATTAGGATGCTTATTCTTTTTCAGCATGGACTTAGCAGAAAGTTAAAAGGCAGAACAAAAATAAAAGATAACAGATCTAAAATACAGGTAAAGGGTAAATCTAAAATAGGGGATAATGTAAAAGCATTGATTTTGCCGAGACTATAAATCCAGGCTCTGCCATTGCTTCAGATAGGATGCAAAAGCCGAGGAAGAAGGACTCAGAGCCTCCTGCCAGTTACCAGGACTTCAGATTTTCTGGGGCAGGACACCATAAGGAAGGTAAAGGTTAGCCCTTCTGGCCTCTTTCTCCTGGCCACACCTCCACAGTCGTCGAAGCTTGAAATGGGACAATCACTTATGTGGCTTCCTTGTCAGGAAAATTAGTCCCGAGGCAGTAGAGCTAGAATAAACAAGTACTGTGGGTCACATTTTAAATGCTCCCACCAAAGCAATGTGGGCTAAATCAAAGCTTGATCTCCACCCTGCTTTTCTGAGGTATGGTGCAACGAGGAGATGGAGCCTTGGGGAGGTGGGACTTTGGGAGGGGGAGCCCAGTAGAAGACAGGTGCTTGGGGCACGTCCTTGATCTGGGCCCTGTCCCTCCTCCTGCTCCCCAGCAGTTCCTAACAGCTGTCACCATGGCAGGAGGTAGAGAACTATGGGGAGCGGGGCTCAGAGAGGAAAAACTGGAGGCTGCAGTGAGGAAGGAGCAGCAGAAGTTTAAAGGTGTCCCCAAAGTTCTCACACGGTAATTCAACCCCAGTGCAGTGGTGTCGAGCAGGGCCCAGTGGGCAGCATCTGGGCCGCAGAGACACGCCTTCCTGGATTAGTGAACTATCTCAGGAGTCAGTTTTGGGGGCTAGGCTCCTTTGCATACCAGACTCTCGGCATTCCTCCCAGAGGGAAATGTGTTATAAGTCACTAGTCAAGGTGTTCTTCCCCAGCAGCAAACATGGTCTAAGACACAGAGTGATGGAGCCTTAAACAGAGGGTAGTGTATTTGTGTAGGCTTCACGAAGGCCAGAGTCAGGCTAACCCAGCCCCAACAACACAGAGGTTACAGAGCAGGGACGCACTAGCTGTGAGTATGTGGGTGTGAGCAGTACAGCCACAGAAGCAGGCTGGAGCTGAAGGGAACAGGCGATAAAACAGTTGATATTTATATTACCCAAGTGTCTTCAAAAATTCAAAGGGTTGGTGGGAACATTTCTGAACAAACCAAAATTCACACACCTGCCATTGTCAGATCTCTGAGGAGGAGCAAAGTGTCACTTATTTGTGGCTTTATTATAATACGGTTTGAAGACTCAACTGATCAGCCTCCATCAGTCTGCTGAGTAGCCCAGACATCAGAGCTGCCCAGATGTGGCTGAAGCATGAACCTATGGCATAATCTCAGAGGGGGGGAGGTAACGGGAATGAACCTATTCATAGGAGGCCCACTGAGCGACAGCTAGCTGCTCACAGCTTGTCAAGATTACAAAGAGGTAAGTTACTTCACAGCACTCTCTTCTGAGCTGAGGGGCCGCCTCTGGCCAAGGGAAACACCTCTTGAGCAACACCAGGGTGTTCTATTTGTTTAATCACAGTGAGTGTAGTGTTCTGAATTCTCTAAGACGCAGCCCTGGGCTGGCGTGCTGGCTGCTGACCTCTACTTGCTGTACTACTTTCACACGCTTGCTTACATCCCCTGGCCAGAAAAACAATCAGAATCCCGTGGGGGGATGGTTTAGGTTTACAGGTGTGCCTTCTTGCCTGTCTGTGCACCGTACGCATTGAGGCGCTCTGATCCCCTGGAACTTGAGTTACAAGCAGTGGCTGGGTCCCACGTGGTTGTCCCCCACATGGGTGCCAACAGGCAAACAAAACCCACCACCACCACCACCACCACCGCACCCTCCTCTTCAAGGGCCGGACGCACTGTTAACTCTGAGCCTCCTCTCTAGCTGCCCCTTACATTTATTTATTTTAAAGACAGGGCCTTGCCGTGTAGCTCTGGCTGGCCTGGAACCCCCTGGGTAGACCAGGCTGGTCCAACTCACAGAGATGGGCCTGCCTCTGCCTCCTGGGCGCTGTCAGGAAGGGTGTGTGCCACCATGGCCGGTTCATGAGAGTATTTTTACGAGCCATCCATCATTTCAGAATGCATTCTCTCGCTCTCGGTCTCTCTCTGTGTCTGTGTTCTCTAGAGACCATGCTGCTGGTGTGGCACGTGTAATTCTAAGAACGCACACGTAGGTCCTCAGCCTCCCATGTGTCTCGAGCGGGTGAGGAGCGGCTCTGGTCAGAGCAGGGCCCACTGACGCTCCGGCGAGGTGCCCGCTCCCGGTGGCTGGCACGTGTCGCGGCTCCCCGGGCTGCCGACTGCTCGCCCAGCGCCCGGCCCGGCCGTGCGTCCCGGAGGCATGACGCATGAATGGTCTTTATTCCGAGGACCGGCTACCTACGCTTCCGCGGCGCGGGGCTGACCTTCCTTCCAGTGCCCCGGGCTCCGCGCGGGAGCGGGCGCGCATGCGCGGCGGGGAGGCCGGCGGTGGCGCGGCCGCGCCCTCGAATCGTCCGAGCGGGAGGACGACGCATGCGCAGGCGGCGCGGCCTTAAGGGCGGCCGCGGCCCGGGGCCGCCCAGTCGGCCGGTCTGCCGGCTCCGGAGCGTGCTCGTGCGCCTGCGCGGCGGCGCCGATGAAGGCGATGGCGGCGGAGGAGGAGGTGGACCCGGCGGACGCCGGCGGAGGGTGAGGATGGCGCGGACGGCCGCGGCGGGCGGGGCGGGCGGCGGGAGGGCCGGCGGCCAGGCCACCCCGCTCCGCGTCACCGGCCCCGGGACGCGGGCAGCCGGGCGACGCGGGCCGGGGAGGGCATGGCTTCCGGAGGCCCCGCGGGGAGGCTGGCATCAGCCGGCATCAGCCGGCGGGCGGGCGTCCCACCTCCCCGGTGCCCCGTGCGCCCCCGTGACCGGGAGGCTGCTCCACTAGAGGAGTTGGCGCGAGGCTTCCAGGCAGCAAACTTTGTGGACGTTGAAGGGCAGGTGCCTAACCGGGAGCCCTGAAGTTTGGTTTGGTTTGCTTGTTTTGAAACCAGGATCTCTCTGTGTAGCCACGCCTGGCCTGGAAATCTGTGTGGACCAGGCTAGCTTCAAATCTGCAAAGATCCGATCCTTTTGCCTCAGCCGCCCAGCGGTGGAGTCACAGGTGTGAGGCCTTTTGACGGACTCATTTTAAGTTACTCTTTTCTGTCTTTGAGCTGTGCCCTTGTAAGTAGAATAATAATTGGTGGAAAAATTAAGTTACTGGGAAAGTTACTGCCTCGTTCTCAAAAGGCTACGATTTTGTGTGGGCGGGACTGTACATCTCTCCCTTATAAATTAACTATTTTGACAGTTCTACTTCAGATAGTGGAGGCATTTGATAGGGAAGATATTACAGGAAAGAGTATGGTAGTATGAAAGCAAGCGTTTTGGAAAGACGTCAGGGAAGGGATATTGGAAACTACATTCTTCTGGTTTTCTTCAGGTGACGATGAAGAGCGGGGCTCTCTGTTTTGTTGTTGAACTTCCTAGTTGCTTTGATAGGAAACAGTGTCGTGAGGTACAGCTAGGAACTGGTGGCTTGTGTTCCTATGAAATGTCAGGACGTTTTTTGGCGCTCACTACTGTCTTGTGGACCCCCGCAGTCTTGCTATTGTGAGGCTAGGAAATCCAGAACACCGCAGTGAGAGTGACTCTGGGCTTGGTGATGGCTGGAGGTCATTGAGGGCAAGAGCAGCCGCGGCCCCTAGACAGAGGAAGACCTGCCTGGTATTCTTGGCAGGACACATGTGCTGCAGAGATGGCCTTCTGAACTGTACCAAGCAAGCACAGAGAAGGCTAAGTCCCCGCTGGGTACCCCTCCAGGGTGCTCAGGGCAGTACTCCTGTCCACCCTGTGCGCTAGGTCTGGCCACTCCCATTCTCATTTGGAACTGCCTCTGTGGAGCAGTACAGCTCATTGGAGCCTACTCCTTCAGGTGTCTGCCTTTAAGGCATTTTCCTCGTACTCCTGCTGCTTCTCGCCTGGATTGGGACTCACGGGATGTTTGCCTGCTGCTCTGAGTCACGTTCTTGGAGGCGGTTAGCTGCTGTAATTTGGCTATGATCTCATTGTCCTAAGAGGCTTCACGTGTGGAAATTTAATCCTCACTGAGAAGACTTGAGTGGAGCTTTGCTCTTAGGATAGTTCGTAGAAGCGAGGCTTTGGGAAGTGACTCGGATAAAATAGTCAGCACGTGGGGACCTGTGGTTGAGTTCTTGCGTTTTATGAGAAGAGGGGGAGAGGTCAGTATATGTGCAAACTGTTCTCAGCTCCCTGTGCCACCTTGGGACTTTACTAGGAAAAGTCTTGGCACTAGCAGTAACCCCTCTATTTTCTATCTCCAGAACTACGAGCAAAATAACTCATTTCTTTGAAACTTGTTAATACAGATGACGTTAGCAGCAGATATAAGGAAGTCATCTCAGCATTTTGGAGCATATAATTCTCAATGGCTCCTTGTGAAGACAAGTGTACTGGGAAACTTTCAAAATCCTATCCTTTCAGTTGCAATGTAGTTGAGAAAGCCAAATACAATGAGAATAGGGTAGATTTCCCTGAATTGCTGTAATGGTATCCCTGAGAATTATGCACTGCTAGAGTTTGGGGGAAAGCCATCACAGAACTGTGCCATTGCAGAGTGGACCATAAGATAGGTGCATTGTGGGGCACACTGGAGGCATCTGTGCTGGCAGACAACTGCTGAATCCTCAGGACTTTTGTAGCGCCAGCCGTTGTGGGAGTATTCAGTACCCTGGAAGTTATCAAACGCTATGAAATACCGAGGATTCCTCCCTTGCTGCCTCAGTCGATTGGCCAGCGTCCTGCTGGGTATATATTAAAGTCTCTGTAGAGTTTGGAGATTGGAGAGTGGGCTCCGTCTCACCTCCTAAAGAGTTGTTAAGATCTGACCATTCCTTCCTGCTGCTACTGCTCTGTAGTCCTGGCCTCCAAATTCTTCAGTGCCAATCCCAGTGCCCATGCCAGCGCTTAGCTGGCTTGGGTCTTTCTCATACACACACTAACCTCAAACTCGTGCGCACTGTCTGGCTTGAGCTGCACCCCGCCCCTCCTGAGGCCTTTTCAGGGTTCAGTGCTGTGTGAAACTCTTATTAGATAGCTAACTCTAACATTTTGTTTCTTAGCTCTCTTAACAAGACCAGAGGTTGGTTTCATTAATTTCTATTTCTTTAACTACTTTCTACATACATACATATATTCATACATTCCCTGAGACTTTATAAGTCATCTTTCTTTTTCTTTTTTTTTTTTTTTTTTTAATTTACAAAGAGTTCTTGAACTATCTTGTCTGTGGAGGACAGACCTCATTCTCTTCTCACTGTAGTGTAAGTGTACTGTTTGTGTTTGCCAGGTGCTTGTGGTTTTTTCAGTGTTAACATGTCTAAACTTTTGGCTGTGTCCTCCTTCCTGTAATAGCATGAAGTGCACAGCTCTTCCCCTCCTCTCCTAAGTTCCCAAGACAGTTGCCTTCTTCTGGTTATCTGCACTTTTATAACTGGCCTCTGTCCATCAAATCTCTTCCTTTTCTTGTCACTGGCTAACAAATCACTTACCAAATCCCCAGAGAGTCGAACAACCTGCCCTTTCTTGTCCAAATGTTACCGGAGCCGCCTAGTTCAAAACCTTCCTATACTTTGGATTTTCGCAAGCTTAGCAACACACACCAAGTATTCCTCAGTTCGTTAGTTTCTCTTTGGAAGAGGAGCGCACTTCTTCACTCACAGTGGCTTTAGAACAGTTAGGGTGTGTCCTTGCTCTCACTGCAAAGCCATTTGGAATCCGTGTGGTTTTCATTTAGCTTTGGAGATTTATTTCCTTTCCATGCGCCTGACTCTTACCTCTGGAAAGCCATATTTTTCATGCTCCCTGAGTACATCCATTGCTTCCCTGCCATTCTTCATGGTTTGTTTCACGTTGTTTTCTGTAATCCAAAATAGATTGTTACCGTTTCTGAAGTCATAGTGTTTGTAGGTTTGTGTGGTGTGTGCACATGTGTGCATGTGGAAGCCAGGTGAGGAAGGACATCGGCCGTCTTCATCTGCCACTCTGCCTTATTCCTCAGACACACAGTCTCTCACTAAACCCAAATCTTGCTGTTTTGGCTAGCCTAGCTCCAGGAATCTGTTCCCAGTGTTGGAGTTACAGGCATGCAGGGCCATGTTTCCTCACGTGGATCAGAACTCAGGTCCTCATGCTTACACAGTGAGGCCTTTTACCCAGCGAGCCATCTCCTCAGCCTCCATAGTAGTTATTTAATTTTTTTAAAGACAAGATTGTGGCCTTGAACTTTTGGATTTTCTGCCTCTGCTTCCCAGACACCAGGATTGCAGGCATGTGCCACCACAGCCGGCTCTGAAGTCTTTATGTCACTTAAATACTATTTAAAATATACTCCTCTGTATATTTATTTCATTGGCTGAGAACAAGGCTTTTGTCTTACCCAAGTGTTGGGCAGAGTCCAAAGGACTTTATAAATAGTAATTTCAGTACTTTCGTATTAAGCCTTTAACGATTATAAACACATGCTGGCATGAACACAGCTTACAAACCAAGCACTTATTCATACTTTAGGTATATGGCTTGCTTTCATAAGAGCTCCAGAAATGTTTAATTTGAGTAGGACAACAGTTAGAATCACACATTTACCGTTTCCTGGGTTATTGGAAACAGGGGTCTATTTCTTGACCTTAGGTGAAGCAACCCATGCCCCTCTGTTCGGGCACTCCAGGATGCCAACCACAGACCAGCAAACGTAGATGTGGGTCCTGTGGCAAATACCAAAGATCAGGGGTGGGCCCGATAATCGCAGCAGGGCTCAGAGGTGTGACCACACTGGTTTAGCACCTAGTCTGAAACATGCTGCTTTAAAAATAGCCTTGACTAATGGTTCAATTTATCGTTACAGTTTATCCCCATTGTGAGTTTTAAGGAATGTGTAAGGATAATTTTGTCAAGAATGTTTACTAGGTTTGAGACCCAGGACTTTCAGTTTTGCTGTCCGCTTTGCCTATCTGGAGCTGACGTAATGTTGCTCTGACGAGTGAGCAGAGTGCGCGGGCTCACATGTGCCTTGAGTGTGTCTGACTCTTCTCCTCAGGGGCTGTTTACTGTGAGGGAAGGTAGGCAGTGGCCTGGAGAGGACATGTGTGTGTGTTGTGTGTCTGCGTGTGTGTAAGCTCTCGGTTTCATAGGAGGGGATATTTCTGGAGAGCCTAGACTGGTCTCAAAATCTCCATCTTTCTGCTTCAGCCTTTGAGCACTGCCTCAGTCATACGCTCAGCTTCTAAAAGATTCTAAACTAACACAGAGGTTCATTATGGGGCAGGTGCTGCCGTAGATGGAGTGGCCAGCCATAGCTTGAATCCTTTAAGTATTGTGCATTTAAAAATGTGTGTTTATCATTTCAGTTGTACGTGTATGTGCCATGTTCCCTTTACTCCTCTTTCACAAGAATAGGATTTAAAAAATTGTTTCCAAGAAAGAAGGCCTTTAAATTGTATTGCAGTTCCAATTTAGAAGTTTTAAACTTCTTTAGTGAAGAATTTTAGAGGATATATAAGTTACCTTTTACTTGGATATTTATTACACAAACAAGATATGATTCTGTGCTTAGATTTTACAAAGAACAGTAGTGATAATATTGATTATGTCAGTTGTGGGATGGAGAGGTCTTAAGCAGAACTGTAACATAATGGATCCTATCTACTTATAACCTAATTACAAATGTTACACTATGTGGTCAAACGAGTATGTGTAAATTGGCCAGAGTTCTGTATATTTTCTTCAGGGTACTTTGAAACCTCTTTCACTATTTCACAATATTTATAGATTGTGCAATTCAGGTTTAGTAACACTATAGATAAAGCGTCTCAGGGAACAAAACAGGAATTACCAGGAACTTAAGTGTTTGTGGCATGAGGAATGAATACATTGTTAGTGTTACCAAAAAAAAAAAAAATTAGGTGGAAAGTTCAATAGGGGAAATGCAGGATACTTAAAATCAGACTTTTTAAAATATTTTTTATTTTAATATTTATTAATTATACTTTATTCACTTTGTATCCCCCCCATAAACCCTTCCCTCCTCCCCTCCCAACCCCACCTTCCCTCCCCCTTCTCCAGGCATGCCCCTCCCCAAGTCCACTGTTAGGGGAGGTCCTCCTCTCCTTCCTTCTGATCTTAGTCTATCAGATCTCATCAGGAGTGGCTGCATTGTCATCTTCTGTGGCCTGGTAAGGCTGCTCCCCCCTCAGGGGGAGGTGATCAAAGAGCAGGCCAATCAGTTCATGTCAGAGGCAGTCCCTGTTCCCCTTACTATGGAACCCACTTGGACACTGAACTGCTGTGGGCTACATCTGTGCAGGGGTTCTAGGTTATCTCCATGCATGGTACTTGGTTGGAATATGAGTCTTTTTTAAAAATACATTAGTCACAACTTCCTGGCTTTCCTAAGAGCTATCACTTAGTGTGGTCTTTAAAACTTTCCTTACTAATTTTTTTTCTTTGTTTCTACTTCAGTAGTTATAAAGCTAGAACAAGAATCTTTTAAGTATTTTCTTTTTTAAATTAGAGGCTACAGGGTTTGTATCTTCTCCCTTACCAACAAGGTCAGTGCCCAGGTCACAGGGTTTTATAGGAACCTTTTGGCACACACTGGCAAGCCTTCCTGGTGTTGTACGTGTTTACTTTGGGAAAGTTACAGTCTTTGCAGTGAATGGCTTTTCTTTGTATTGATACTTCCTTTTCTTCTGAAATCGGGCCATGGCTATGGGTAATAGTCCTTATTGATTATTGCTTAAGTAGGTCATAACTTCTCTATTTTCTAAACTGTGTGGAGACAGCTATCTCTGCTCACTGCTCTACATCTGGACCTTGAATCTGTGACCTGGGAAGAATGGCTCTGAGTCTGATGGGCTTAGGTTTAGTCTCCACATGCTAAGCCAGGGAATGCCAGGCAGCTGAGTGGCTGCAGAGACTCGGTGGAAAGGCAGTCTCCTTGGAGATGTGGTTAAGTTACCCTGTGACAGAGACAGGGTTGGCCAGCGAATAACAGGAAGCAGGAAAGGAATGAGGACTCCTGACAAAGGCTGAAGGGCAGACAGACCGCTGCTTCTCTCTAGAGGTGTTCCTTGGGCTGGTGGGTGTGTAGTACCTTCTCTAACAGGCGGAATTAGAGTCTCTACACCACCTGCCAGTAATCTGACTAACGCAGACCTGGACAGGGATTCTGCTAAGCCTAGGGGAGATGTTGTCTTCACAGTGCTGGTAGGATGGAAAACGTGGGTGTCGTTCTAGTTTAACACGCCTTAGAAAAAGGCATTGTAAAGATGGCCCTGCATTGATGGAAAGGTGGCTGTGAAAATACAAAGAGATTTAGTGCCCCTTAATTTTTAATGTAGCCTACTAGGTTTACAAACACTAAATTGAACTGGTCATTAGGAGGCAGAAATTTATAGATAATTCTAACCTTTAAAGGTTGTTTTTGTGGGCCAGATATGGCGGTTCATATCTGAAATTCCATACCTGGGAGGTAGAAGGCAAGTGAATCACAAATTCAAGGCCATTTCAGTTGTTTAGCAATACAAGGTAGGAACCTGAGAACCTGCCTCTCAAGAAAAAAGTTTGCTTTGGAAGGCGGTGAATCAGCAGAGGGCCTGTGCCTGCATTAGTCTGTTTCATAACTTTTAAAATTCTGATCCCCTGTACAAAGACACGTTTCAGTCTAAACTTTTATTTTTTATGATTGAACCAAATACTGCATCTGTGCTTTCTTGCTCCCAACTTGTGTATGTCATTTGGAGAAATAGTCGATTAAAGTTCCCTTTAATTCAGTTTTCTTTTAGTGATCTCTGTTTGTTTCTAGCGAAGAACTGTGTTAGGACCTGAAGGATATTTGTCTAGGAAAGTAAGTGATGAGATTCAGGTGTAAGTAGCTTCCTGCTCGTAATTTTATGGTCAAGTAGAGACATGAAGCCTGGTCAAGGACAGAAGAATAATTTAACAATGAGCAAAACCACATTACCGTCTTTTTTGCAAATTAAAAAATTAGGTGTGGTGGCGCACACCTGTGATCCCAGCACTCATGAAACAGAGGCAGGTGGATCTCTGTGAGTTCAAGGCCAGCCTGGTCTACAGAGTGTGTGCAGGACAGCCAAGGCTACATAGAGAAACCTGTGTCAAAAAACAAACAAAAATAACAACAAAGTAAAATTGTTAATAAATTAAAAAGCAGGTTGCTGAAGCCTTACCTTTCCCTACTGCTCTGCAGGTAGACTTGCATAGTCAGGCGTGGGCCGGAGCTGACATCTTCTTAGGTTACACCTCAGCAGTTGCTCAGTGTCGCACCTGAGGGGTGTCCATGGGTGTCCTGCCTTGTCTTGCCAACACACGAGTGTGAAACTGACATCTTCATGCAGGGCCTTGTCTACATGGCTGTGAAAACCTGACCAGGAGGAGGAGTGTGCAGACGGAGG
>NW_026586383.1:10986034-10987401 GCF_907164565.1 Psammomys obesus
CAGAGGATGGAGGAGTGTGCAGACAGAGGATGGAGGAGTGTGCAGACAGGATGGAGGACAGAGGATGGAGGATAGAGGATGGAGGACAGAGGATGGAGGACAGAGGATGGAGGACAGAGGATGGAGGAATGTGCAGGAAATGTGTCTCGGGCATTTTGAGGGCTGTAATGTGGACAACAGGGATCTGGTGCTCTTTCAGAGCTGAATTCAAAGGCTATACTAGCTGTATATCCTTTATCCTGCTGTGAGCTGAGCTTCAGCCATCACATCTGTGAGCTGGGCCTTATTGGACTAAGGCTACCCTAAGTTGTTAGTGACCTAGCCATTCATCAGACTTGAGTTACTGAGAACCTCTTGTACATAAACACATTTTACAGGAGAAGAAGTGTAGGGAGAGCCTGTGATGTTTGGAAAAAGCCAGAGGCTGACTCATCCCTTCCCAGACTTAGCCTGGTTCTGTACTCACGCTGGTTTTGTTGTTTCTCCTGTTGCTTGATTTATTCTGTCGAGGTACAGGCAGTCACACCCAGCACCTCCAGCATGCTGGACTAGTCACCTCGAGTGGTGGCAGTCCCTGCTTGTGGGTACTGGTGCTCTGAGCCCCACCCCAGGATCCCGACTACAGCTTCCACCACAGCCTCATTCAGGGTTCAGTATTCTTTGGCTAAGTCTTCATGTGTCTGTCACTCTTGCCAGGGCTTTGGTTCAGGCCCTTACCTTTCATGTGGAATTGATCACCTTTTCAGCTCACATTTCTTTCATGGGGAATGCCTCACTACCATTGCTGAACCCGTGCCAGCTGCAGATGACTGCTGAACTCTGTGTTGCATCAAATTGCTGCAGTAAGGTTTGGGCTGCTGACAGGCCTGAGGCTGCAGGTTCACCCACCTCGTAGCTGGCTCCCAGCCGGCGTTAGCTGTGGCCTCTCCACACCTTCCCTCAACTGTTGCCTCAGCCCTGTTTTCCCTGTTCTCTTGCTGCCACTGTGTTCAGACAGGACCCGCACTGTTCTTATCTGCTGTGTGTTGGCTCAAAAATGTTCTGTCTGTGAGCAGTTATCCAGTTAGGCAGGCTGCACACAGCCTGGCAGCGTTTTCAGGATGTCTGAACAGTCTTTCTTTTCTGTTTTTATAAATGAGAATTTTTAATAGAAGTTTTTCTCTCGTTGTAAGCCTGCTGTTCAGGAGAGGAGAACCTATTCATTCATAGTCTTTAGCTTTTTTTTCACTTCTATCCTGTTAAGAGACTGCCTTCCCTTTGTTCCTCCCTCTCTTTCTCCCTCCCTTCCTCTCTTCCTCTCTCCCTCCTTTCCTCCCTCCCTCCCTCTCTTCCTCCCTCCCTCCTTCCCTTCTTCCTTCCCTCTCTTC
>NW_026586383.1:10987411-11005601 GCF_907164565.1 Psammomys obesus
GGGGGGGGGGGGGGCTCTGCCAAAGCTTTTCAGGTTGTAGTAGCTAGAGTTGAGAAGAGCATGACCTCACCTATTTGCATTTTGTTTTGGTGTTGTAGGTCAGGATGGCTCACAGGGTGGCTTCCTACCTGGTGTCCAACGTCTACATCACACCTTAAAGAAGCTGAAGAGAAAATGTTAAAATGTAAGGTTTTCCTCTTGTAAGTTTCGTGAATTGGTTACAAAAATGGCCGTCTGCATGGCACTGATCTGAAACTGTCAGCCGATGGCAGAAGAGCCTTCTTGCTCTTCTCTGTCAGGTGTGGCACAGCGGGGGAGGGGCAGTGATTGTTTTGGAGTCTTGGATCCCTGTTAAACTCTTAAAGTCGTAGATCCCAGAGAGCTTTGTTTATAGATCATAGTTATTGGTTTTTCTTACCAGGATTAAAATTGTATTGAAAAAACTTAACATTAATTTATTGGACAATAATAGACCATCCATGTTAAAATAGTACACTTGTGAAAACCTTGGCTACTTGCCAGAAAACGTATTTAGGGGCGTTTTCACGGGTGCAGACTTGCTAATGGGCTGGAGTCTTAGATTCACCTTTGCGTACTCGCCTTGTAAAACGAACTGTGGCACTCATCAAGACAGTAAGCAGGCAGACCGGGGACGGGAGGGCTGGCTCGCTTAGGAGCGTGTATGTTATTGCCGAGGGCAGGGGCTTAGTTTCAGCACTCAGCCACCTGTAGCTTCAGCTCCACGGACCTCCAGCCTCCACGGACAACGGTACTGAGGTACACACACGCACTCATGTACGCACGCGGGCGCGCGCCCACTCACATGCACAGACTCGCAATGTATGCAACTAAATAAAATCTTTTGAATGAATGGCAGATAAAGCTGCAATACTAGTGTTAACGACCCTGCCGTGTACCCAGACTGTATACGTGAGAGAAGATTCTTAGTGTTCAGTCTTAGCGGACCAGGATCTAGACTAGACCAGTAAGCTGGCCCAGACCTGCTGCTGGCTGTGCCAGCTCTTGGGCAAGTTGCCTTGCTCAGCCTCCTTTCTGTGCTGCTCCTTTGCGTTCCCTTTGACTGTGCCATTCTTTACGTCCATGTTGGCATGGCGGCCTGTTGTTTTTCTTCCAAACTTCTGGCCTTTACAGTTTTTTCTAGTGATAGAATCACCAGAAGGAGGTAAAGGAGGGCTTCCTGGGACTATTTGATGTTTCTGCTGGTGTCTGTCAACACCTGTGTGTCGGGGTCTGTGCCACCCGTGAACCTTCTTGTTTGTACCTTTGGTAATTCCGGAGCCAGTGACCGGGTACATTCTTAGGAATGAGGACTTAGCCCGCTTGTGTGGATTTTAACACAAAAATGAATTTCTATTCTGTGTTCCTGATAATATCGCTCTCTATAAAACTAGCAGAATTTTCACTGTGGTTTACCAAAATGAAAAGCTTCTGGTAGGAGATTTATTAAAGATGCTAGCTGCCCAGCATGTGTGCTGACGTCTGACTGGGAACTGGCCCTGCTGTGTCAGGCAAGAGCACAGGCCAAACGTCCAGAAAGCATTCTGCTGCATGTTACACATTGTTTTTATGGCCTTCTCAGGCCTGGTTGAAAAGCTGAGGAGATGTGGCTTGTTGCAAGTCCTGGATCAGTTCCTTTTCTAAGTGGGGGAATTTCTTTCCAATTAAGGGCAGGACATGTATTAAAAATCCAAATGAATGCTGCCTTTCTCTCTGTTGCCACCATGTATACAAAACCTAAGGTTGGTTCTTTGACTAAAGGGAAGAAACATGTGGCTCCTTGAATTCGTCTGTTGCACATGAGAATGCACAGATAATTAAGGACATTCCTTAGAGTGTAGCTATTCAGTTGATAATTTCATGTAAATCAGCTTTAGTTTTATCTTTGGTCAATTTGAGGGGATTAGAGTATTAAGTTTTATGGCATTTTGAACACAAGGGTTTTGATCTACAAAACTGTGATTTTTATTTTCTGGCCGATTGCTTGAACTCAGATGGCCTGGTCATGAGGTGGTCTCTCTTCTCTGCTAAGCGCTAAGATGCTGTAACTTACAGGTGTGTGTTTAGTGCGTGAGCAACCCTTCCCCACGTTCTGATGACTGTCCACGACTTTCTCACGTGTGACATCAGTCTCAAATGCTCCTTTGTCAAGTGCTCTGCAAAGTCGAGATGCTATTCTTTTGTTTATCTGCAACGCTAGAGACTGTACAGTAATGGCTTCAGTGACCACTAAGCTCTTCTCCAGTTCTAGGCATGTAATATCAACCTGCTAGAGTAGAAGGAAGTCAGGAGGTCACATGACTTGCCAAAGACTTTGACCACAGATACTTGAGGCTTGTCTAAGGTAAGTCTTCCCACGTGGCTACAAAGCATGGTCATTTAGATTTGCTGACTTCAGTCAGGTGTATACTCCCTTAGGGGCTGATAAACGTCTGCTCTAAGAGTACTCAGAGGCCGTGAAACTGAGTGGTGTGCTCTCTGTTTTCACCAGGTGTCCCCTGCACTTACAAGAAAGAGCCTGTTCGCATATCTAATGGAAACAGAATATGGACACTGATGTTCTCACACAACATTTCTAGTAAGACGCCGCTTGTCCTCCTCCATGGGTTTGGAGGAGGTCTTGGACTTTGGGCCCTGAACTTTGAAGATCTCAGCACCGACAGGCCTGTCTATGCCTTTGACCTCTTGGGCTTTGGAAGAAGTAGTAGACCTAGGTTTAACGGCGACGCAGAAGAAGTGGAGAATCAGTTTGTGGAATCCATTGAAGAGTGGAGATGTGCTCTCGGGCTGGACGAAATGATCCTGCTCGGACACAACCTGGGAGGGTTCCTGGCTGCGGCCTACTCCCTGAAGTACCCAGCGAGGTAAGTGTCGGCCGGAGAGGAGGGGAGGGGCAGCCAAGTGTAGTCTCCCTTCCCGCTCTTGGTAGTTACTCGGAGCCTGACCACACCCGACACAGATGACCACAGCTGGCAGCCAGTCTGATAGCGAACAGAATGAAATCAGATTTTCTTCTTACATGTACTGTATGTTGATAAATTTGATAGAGGACGTAATACTTGTTCCTCACGATTATACCAGATCTAATGTGTAAGCTTTTTGAGACAGTCTCACTGTGCTGTTCTGACCATCCTGGGACTCCCTGTGTAGACCATGATGGCCTCCAGTTATCAGAGGTCTGCCTTGCCTCTGTGTCCCTAGTGTTGAGATTAAAGGCCTAATGTCTGACTTTAGGCCACCGCAGAAATACCGTGGTCTTACTGCGTATTTTTACTATTATAATTAAACCTTTGGATGCAGCAGGCTTTTCCACTTTCCACTAAATTATAGCAAGTTATAATGGGAAGCAGGCGAGACCTCTGTGACTGAGCAAGTCATGTGCGCTCTGACCTTTAGTTTCCTCCAGAGTGCACCTTCCGTGGTTTCTGACCATATCATTCTCCAAACTCCTGCATTACAGGCCTTTAAAGAGATGACTGTTTCTGAGACAGGATCTTACTTCTAACTTACTATGTAGCCCATGCTCGCCTTGAACTTCGACCTCATGCCTTTTTCTCCCCGAAAGCTGGGATTGTAGACTTATCCCACCGCGTGCAGCCAGAGCTGTTTTCAGTTCATTAATTAGTGGGTGTTTTGCTTGAGAATCCGTCTACGTCTTTGTACTGTTTGCTATGATATGACTGTTCTAGTGAAGGTCACGCTTAGGTCCAAAGAAAATAAAAGTTAGCTCTGTGTTGGGCCTTCTCTGTACAGAAGAGAGGGATATTGGTGTTTTTGTGTTGCTGGTGGATTTTCCTATCGGTGAGATCGTGGGTTGTGGGTGATGGTTGTGGGTGAGGCATGCCATGGTCATTTTCAGACTGTCCAAACTCACCAGGAGGCCACCCTGTTGCCCGGTGCAGGCCCGTGGTCCGCACAGCACTGGGCAACTCCGTTCAGTGTGCTGTGTTTTGTCTCTGCTGCAGCTCCTTTTCTCCACAGATTTGGTGTGCAAACTTCAGCCTTTCTACCAGAGTTTTCTGGTGAATTCAAAGTTCCTTATGTGCTTGACAGTGCCGTTCTTGTCAACAAAAAGACCTGTTCACTAAACAAAACAAAACTTTCTTTTCTTAGTGGGCATTTTAAGGCTAGTCTTTGATTGCACCCTACTCATAGTGAGAACTCGGTGATACTTGTGGGAAAGAGAAGAAACACAGTCAGGACAGCAGTGTTGTTTAGGCAGCTGTCACCGTGTGCCGTGGCATCTCTGGGTGAGGCTGTGGAGCAGACTGTGGCCACCAACCTCTGCATTTAAACTCTTAACCCCTTCCAGCTGGCTGCTCGTTAGAAATTAAATTAGTTGGTGAAATTTTCATTTGCAGTAGTGGAATGCTCTGAAGAACTCGGTGAATGTTTAAAACCCATCTGTGGGAGAGAAGAGCAACAGCTGATCCTCATGAGGTGGACCCCATTTCAGATATTTTGTTATGAGTTTGTGCCTAGTGTGGAAGTAAAGCCAGAGCACCGTGGGGCCACGAGCTCTGCGCAGTGTCCCGAGCGGATGTGAGGATGTGTCAATTGCCAGCCGTCTAAGTTCCTCTTCCCACTCCACAGTGTCGGATACTCAAGAGTATAGCCTTCTGGTCTTTTTTTTTTTCTAACTCAAGTTACGTTACTTGGGGTGAATTTGGTTTTGAGTCCTGGAGCTGGCCGCATCAACCAAGCTGGTCTTGAACTCAAAGAGATCTGTCGGCCTCTGCCTCCTGTGATCAAAGGTGTGTGCCACCATGCTGGCGTAATTGTATTTGTTAACTCATAAAATTAGACACAGGTGAATTTCAAAATAACTGGGTTTCCACATATCCGGGTCATGATAAGGACAGTGTACCTGTTGCGGGGAAGCCTCGTCGTGGTTGGAGCTGGGCACTTGGTGTCTCCCGTGAGCTGGAGAATCATATCTATGCACAGCTTCTGTTGTGTACTCAGAAGTCAGTCCCAACTGATGCCCTTCGCCTGGAGCTGGAGGAGCGCCGCTGGGTTCAGGTCCTCCCTTCTCCCAGTGCTGTGGGCTAACAGGAAGCCCCGGGGCTGCCTGCAGTTGGAGGAGGCTCCTCCGTAGGGACTGGAGCTCTTCCTGGTCGTCTTCCTTGTTCTTTCCTTGTTTCAGGGAGGCCCTGTACAGTTCCTGGTGCTGTTTAGTTCTGGGGTTGATTGTTCTGGTTGTGCTCTAGCTGGCAGCTGGCTGCCTGCTATAAAAGTCAAGTGGATGTAGTCACCTGCTCGTTTAGCTCGAGCACTGTCTCATCCGGCACATTACTGTGGGGAGGACACATTGCTTTGCCCTTGGAGTGAGCGCTGTGTGTGCTGCGCACTCCACGCTGACTGCCATGGAGAATACCCTGTTGTTTTAGAACTGACGGCTGTCCGTTTACTCCTGCCCCTCTGCCTCTGTTACCCTGTGGTTGAATTGCTAGTTCTTGGGGAAGAGGTCTGATAGGATGGCTCAGCTCTGCTGTCTTCTCAGACCCATTCCTACCTACAAGTGAGCTGCCAGGCCTGTCCCGGTGGGGCCGTGTATAACCTTAGCTCTCGGGAGGCAGAAGGGCAGGAGGAGCACCACAGAGCTGAAGCTGCCCAGACTACATAGTGTCTCCAAAAGAAAAGAGCTAAAACTAAAATTCCTCAGTGAGGCCCCTGCACACTAGACTCGCTGTGACAGCTGTGCTTCCTGGACGCTTGCCATAGAGTACCAAGTGCTCTGCGTGGGCTACGTTCAGGAGGCTCACGGTGAGGGCCAGGAGGTCATCTTGGGAGGCTTTTACATGCGGCTAAAGTGGATGCTGTCTAGCTGCATGTCTCATGTTGGAGGCTTTGAAAATTTGTTTTCAAACTTTTTTGCTACAAGTGTTATAAAACATATATGTATATGTTATACATACATATTCTAAAACAATGCTCACGCTTGTTGTATTTTTCAATTCAAAATAGAACATTTGATTGAAAGTAAACCTCTGTAATGACTTCTGGAATTTTATCCTAACAAGCAGCAGTATGATCGGTGCCCAAAACCAGACTGCAGGCTTACTGAGCATCTGCCGCCTTGGCCACTCTGGGTCCTGAAGGCAGACTTGAACAACCCTGGGTCAATTTACTACTTTCCAAAAACAAAGAAAAAGATTCCTCATCCTAGTTCATGTACTTTGCACAGTGTAATGAGCTGGCGTTTTCCAGACGTATAATATTTTGAAAATTAATCAAGACAAGCAAAAGCAACAGTTCCCTTACTGGAGCCAGGTGAGACTTGCCCATCAGGTATTAGTGGGTTATTTAAATCAAGAGTTCATTTCTTTGTTTAGGAGGTGTCAGTAGTGAATATTGCTAGCTGCTTCTTTCCATGGATGTGTATTCTTTTCAGTAATGTGGCCCTTCCATCACTTCTACTCCTACCTCTGGCCTGTCTTCCCCACTCTCTGAATTTAAAGGAGCCTGCCATTTTGTTTTCACGAAAAAATGTATTTCCGGTCTTTTTCTCATACACCATTAAAACATATTAAAATTGTTCAGGCTTGAAAACACCAGGTGTGCTCAACCATCCTGTGACATATAACTGCCTCCAAACCATAGTTCTGCCCCGCCAAAGGTCTCAGGGCTGTACAGCCTGGAAGACAGTGTTTGCACTGGCTGAGGGTTGCTGTGGAGCTGGAGACCTGCACGGTGGCTTGGTGGCCTCTGTGAGCATCCGAGAGTGGGAAGTAGGGTCAGCCTTGTTCCTCATGAGCAGCGCTGCAGCTGGCGCGTGTCCGCTGTGTGTCCGCTGTGTGTCAGCTTCCTCCCCGCTGATGAGCGGTCCCGAGCGCTGTTCTGGGACTATGTTTTGAAGCTGTGTGCTTGGGAAAAAAAAATACCAAATTGTTTCTCATCCTTACATGTGCTGGCAGATAATAAGGCAGATTTCCATGGGAGGAATGAAACCATGTGGACTCACTGCGACTGTCGCTCACTCTGGACGTTCGCCTGGCACTGGGTGACTGCAGTCACAGTCAAATGCTTTTTGTCAGGGGTGGGGTGGTGCATAATCACCATCTTTATGATGAATAGAAGAGATTATGCCTGGTAATTATTACCTGGACGCAATGTACAGTTCTGAGTCTTCTTAATCAGGATAAGTTTTAGAAGACAGAATTACACCTCTTACTGGTGTAACAACTATTTGTCTGAAGTTGGACTAAAGACGTTGGCTGGTAAAGAACTTTTGGGAATGGATTCGGAAGACTGTGTGGCTGGTATACCATGATAGCATGGGTGGAGGAAATAGACACACTCCTTTCCCCATAGCCCAGACTCCCAAACCAAACCATGCTTTCTTAGAACAGGATATAGTATTATCATGTTTGTGGGGAATCCTAACTTGCCTTAAAAGGTTACAGTTATTGTCTCACAGATTAACTGCTGCTGGTGTTTGTGGCCGTTTCATGAGTGTGGTGTTCATGTCTCGTCCTTTGAGCAGTGTCAGTCTTGAGAGGCAGCGGGTTCTTCTGAGTGGACAGTGCTAGAGTCATCTTCAGAGAACCCTCTCCTCTTCCTTGCTTTCCTCCTCTCCTTTGTCTTTTCCTGTCAGGAAATAGTTCTATATTCTACTTTGGTATGTCTTTAGCTACCCAAGTTTACATATAAGCAAAGTCTTCTCTTTACCATAAACCCCTCAGATCGTTTCCGTGTGAAGTTGGTATGACAAAAGCGGGTTTGGCCTGATTAACAGTTCGTCTTCTCTCTAAAAGGTTCAGTCCACTGTTAGCGATTTACGCTTCAAGGGTACATTTGCCAAATGCCCTGAATCTGCTTTTCCTCAACAGGGTCAGTCACCTCATCTTAGTAGAGCCGTGGGGTTTCCCTGAGCGACCAGATCTTGCTGATCAAGAGAGGCCAATTCCAGTTTGGATCAGAGCCCTGGGGGCAGCCCTGACTCCCTTTAACCCCTTGGCTGGCCTCAGGATCGCAGGGCCCTTTGGTGAGTGTTCACATCCTGGGAAAGAAGAGTGTCCGTACACAGCAGAGGGGCACGTGCTTCTCACTGGGCTGCAAGAGGGCTGCACCCATTAGAGCCATCGTCAGCTTACAGAGCAGCAGGACAGCGCCCAGCCGCTCAAGAAGATCACGGCCACATGTCAGGCCAGGAAACCGTCAACATTCAAAATAGGATCTTCACGAACAACTTTTGCCTCTCTGCAGTCCTAAGTTGAAGCATCACAAACAGGGACCATCTGGGTTTTCTGATCACCACTGCTAGTCAGGGTCATAAACAAATCCGAGCTCATTTTTCCTGACAGGCCTTAGTAGGTGTCAGGCTGAATAACAAGATGAAGCCAATCACTTTCCTTCAGAGGTGCTTTTATATTATAAAACATTACAGGTAATGATCAAAACAGACAGAGGGAGATGCTGGGCACCCTAAATTCCAAGTGAATGCAGTGTCCAATACGGGCAGGAGTGAAGCGTGAAGTGCTAACATCTGCTGACCTCTGAGAGTGTGCAGCTACTGGTGAGAGCTGAGGAGAAGGTTGCAAAGCTGAGGGAGTGACTGTGGAGCTGACCGGCGCTCCAAACTCAGATTTCTTCTTTCTTCCCTTGTGCCAGCTGACGGAAGAGGAAAGCATCCTTGGCATGAACGTTTTGGGACTCCTGATTACTTGCCCTGAGGGTTTGTTTATTCTGAGTATTCGTGTTTAGACTGTCAGCTACAGCGTCTTAGCAGGTAGCCGCAGGAGCTTCCTTCCCTGTTCACTCAGGAGATGACGGTCCAGGCCATGTTGTTTTCAGCAGTAAATACCTGAATGTCTGATAAATGGCTTCAACCCTGAGGCCTTTTATTAGCTCCCTAACGAGCAGCTTGGCGTGGGTGGCTCTAGCACTTTGTAGGCGCTTCCTTAGTGGTGTTGGCGTTTGTTTCTGCGCCTCTGGTGATGGTGATTCTCAGCTTGAGACAGGGTCTCACTGTGTAGCCCTAGCTGGCCTGGAACCCAAAGTGTAGACCAGGCTGACCTCAAAGTTACCAGATCCACCTGTCTTTATCTGAGTGGCAGCAGCGAAGGTGTGTACCATTATCCTGGCCTATGTCTGGGACCCTAGAAGAAACAATTGTGCCTACAAGACACATCTTCTCCTCTTCCTGTTGTCCTTGATGCCTTGTCCCATCCGTGTGAGTCAGGAGGGAATATCTGAGTTCCTAAACAGAAGTTCTGGGTTTATTTTATATTTATTCTATCATAGAGGAAAAATTTAAATATCCTAGTTTGCCTACTTGGACCCTAACATTGTTAGTGTGTTGTTCTGGAAGGAGAAGAATACACACCAACAAGATGACTGTGTTAGGCTGCTCTGTTCACTGACCGCACTTAACATCTTATTCTACAAAAACAAGTTCTGGGATGTTATGGTAGCTAGAGCTTCTAAAGCACAGCTGCAAGCCCAGGGCGAGAACCCTCAGTCCTCACTTCACCTGTCCTCGGGGCTTTGCAGCTTCCAGCCTGCAGTTCATGTTTGAGACATGTGGATGTTTGTGCATATGGCACTTGCTATAAAAGCAAACACTATTTCTTATTAAGTTATGACTTAGAAGATGTGTGTTTTGATTTTCTGTCAAACAGGGTTAAGTCTAGTACAGCGTTTAAGGCCCGACTTCAAACGGAAGTACTCGTCTATGTTTGAAGACGACACTGTGACAGAGTACATCTACCACTGCAACGTCCAGACCCCAAGGTGAGGCTTCTCATGTGTGTTAGGTCTTCCATATTCACCTCTCCCCAACTCCTCCCGTGACTGTCCCTCCTCCCTACTCAGTTAACCCATCAAGCACGGTGGGTGCTGCTCATATTCCGGGTGCGTGGCCCTCTCGGGGAGGTGGTCGGTCTGCCAGGGACCACGCTTAGAGACGCCGGATCTCCCTTTCCTGGGAGCTGTCGGTTGCCCGTGGCTCCCCAGACAGGCAGGGCGTCAGGCGCCTCCCCTCTCCATATTGGGATTCGTCTTGTGTGAGCTTGTGCAGGTCTTGTGAGCTGCCACAACTGCCGTGAGTTCATATGTGCAGCTGCCCAGCTGTGTCTACAAAACTGTGGGGTTAAGTTCACTGTTTGTGCTTCAAAGTTTTCTCTGTGTTTATTGGTAAATACATTAAAAAGACATATTTCCACTACAAATTCTCTGACCATTCATAAAGTGACCGTGTGTAAGCATTGTGTTTTCTGAATGGCCTGGCAAATAAGATACAGTTTCTTCCCCTAAACGTCTGTGTCTAATCTGAGGCTGGCTAGGTTTAGGAACCTCAAAGAGGGGGTCTAGTTGAAAGGGAAAAGAATTTTCCTTTAGGCTTATTTCCCAACCTGAGTGTGAAGGCTTCACAACAAAGGGAGTGCCAGCTAAACACAGGAAGTGGTCTGCGTACGGGCGTCTCTGCACACGTGTCTGTGTGAAAAGGCTGTGCTGCAGTCTTCAGTTCTCTTGGCAGCTACGGCCTTCCTTACTGAGCAGCTCCTGGCATCTGCGCATCTGTGTAAGAAACAGCTTCAGTGGTGAGGGCTGCAGCAGGGAGAGCGAGGCAGCATTCTGCTTGTGACCTTCAGGACCAGAGGGGGAGAGAGAGCACTCAAACAAGGGCAGGCAGCCAGGAAAGGCAAGGGGAGCAAACGTATGGTTTCTAAATTGGCCTCATAGGTACCAGGCGCAGGGTAGCAGTAGAAAGCCAGAGGGCCAAGGCCTGAGTTCTAGGAGGAGCCTCAGGAGGGGGTCAGATCTGTGGTTTGCGGTGTGTCAGCAGTGGTTCAGGAGTTTGAAGGCAGCCCGGGATACGAGCACGGTGACCCCTGAGCTCAGGTGAAGGCTCTGCCTCGGCAGTTGTGGGCTGCGCCACTGCCAGTCCTGGCATTGACAGTCTGGTGTCGGTAGGCCAGGGATGGCACAGTGGTGTGCTGCACACTACCTCAGCAGACGCACACTTAGGCATGGCCACAGGCCACAGCCTCCCTGGGCAGACGGCGCTGCAGCAGCAGTGGGCTAGAGCAGGGTAGGTTCTCGGCGGGTCGAGGAGCCTGGTGCTGTGTGACTGTCCCGCTGCTTGCTCAGAGCTCCTGTCTGCCTGGATTTGTTCAGCAGCTCCTCGGGGCTTCCTCAGAGCACCCACTCCTCCCAGCTTCACTTCTTAGTTGAACTGGAAGAAAACGGAATTATTGCGTTATTCTGCAGCCGTTTACCTAATGACAGTAATGCGTGGGTTTCCCCTGTCCGTTATCTCGTAAATTGGTCAAAAGTCGAATGTGTTCCTTATGCCGGGCAGGCTAAGGATGAGTGTGCTGTGGCCCGCAGATCACAGTGTGTTTCTCCCTGTCTCAACAGTGGTGAGACTGCCTTCAAAAACATGACGATTCCATACGGGTGGGCGAAGCGGCCCATGCTGCTGCGGATTGGCGGCTTGCACCCCGACATTCCCGTGACCGTCATCTTCGGCGCCCGCTCCTGCATAGATGGCAACTCTGGCAGCAGCATCCAGTCCCTGCGGCCGAAGTCCTACGTGAAGACAATAGTGAGTGTGGCCTCCCTGGGCTTCCCGGTCTGGACTCCACTCAGCCATTCATCGGGGATGTGGGCGGGTGTGAGCCTTGACACTCCGTGTCCCAGCAGTGGGCCACCTTTCTGAGGGCCTTCCCAGTCTCTCTGGAGACACTGAGGGGACTCACACTCACCTCCCAGCACAGGGCACAGTTTTGTATTGGCTCCTGCGTTAGCCCACAGCTGAGAGTGCATTCTGTTGGCTCTTGCACGGTGGAATCGGTTAAGATGTTTATCTCAAAGCTTTTTGATTGAGATCGGCAGAGGTTTTCAGCTGTGTCGCACGTCATCTCTGAGAGTGCAGTGCAGCTTTGGTTCTGGAGCTGTTGCTTAGCTGCTGCCTCACTCACAGGCGTGGCTCTTCCTTCCAGGCTATCCTCGGGGCAGGCCACTATGTGTATGCAGATCAGCCCGAAGAGTTCAACCAGAAGGTCAAGGAGATCTGCCACACCGTGGACTGAGCAGACGGTGGGAGCGCCGTGACAGGCTCCACTCTGAGCAGTGTGCCACAGCCAGAAAGAGGAAGGTGCAGCCGGGAGCCAGGCGCCTCCTGGGCGCTGCACTTAGAGAGTCTCGTGCACAGTTAAGCCAGGCAGTGCCTTCCAGAAGAGTGGTTTCCTTTCTCCTACACAGAATTGAGCTATAAAGTCTCCTAATTAATAGTAGCCTTAAATAAAGGTTATTTGTCCTTATGATGTACTGAAAAATTGTGGCTTTTCAGCTAAGGTTTTTCTCGTTTTACCTAATTAGGTGCTTTTCGTATTGAGGCTTCTATGCCAGTGTCAGCGGCTCCTGGGTCTGTTATGTCAAATGATGTGCAGGTGCACTTTATTGTCTTCGGGTGTATTTACCATCTCTACCAACCAACTTAGTCACCCAAGTACTTTTATGTAAAAACCAATTTAGAATACTCATTTCTGAAACGGAGTTTAGACTAGTTCACTTTGAAGTGGAGTCAAAGGAGAAGTTTTGATTGAAAAGGCGGGAGTCAGCCACCAGCAGTCACTCTTCTGGTTTTCCTGTTTCATGTGTGAGGCTGCAAAGCTGTGTTCAGTGTGTTCCGTGGGAGCCTACAGCTTACAGCACCAGTTTCTCGAACCTTCTGGGTGTGATGTAGGGTTCTGTGGAAACACCGTGGACACACTCAGTAATTCAAGTACTGAGACGCCTGGCCCAGAGCCTGCCCCTCTTCCTCCTCCTCCAGGAACCAGGACTTGGTGACTGACTGACCAGGGCTCCTCATGGTAAACCAAGGCACACTGCGTTCTCCTGAACAGCCGATTTCCGTGGTGCTTAGACTGGGTTGCCTCTACCACTGCATTTAAAGCAGGTGCTGTGATGTCTCGTAGCACCAGAAATGAGCTAGAACTTGTGTTTATTTTTATTTACTATTATGTTAATCTAATCATTTCTATACTTGAAGTAAGATTATAAAAATTTCTATAATGTTGTCTGAGCCACTTGGCAGAAACCACCATTGAATTTATAACTTTCTGACAGTTTTAAAATGAGGGGGAAATTGAAACTACAAGAAAGCTCCATGTGGTAGCTGCCTGCTGAGACCCTCCCAACCCCCACCCCAGAGAACAGAGAGGATTGTTACCAACATTGTTTGTCCGGGAGAAAAGCAGATTACACAAATACAAACTAGACCAGTACAAATCATGGCTTGATGATTTGGGCTACTACATTTTTAATAGTTAATTAGGAAATTTTTTTGGAAAATATAAAATTATGTCACAGTCAATTAAATGCCAGAAAGATGGACTGTTGTGTTTTCAGCATCCTTGCCTGTAGGAGGACGTGGGGGTCCTGCTGGAGCAGGACAGGCACCCCCAGAGACCCTGTCTGCCGCATACACGAACTAGGTTATGTAGGAGAAGCCAACACGAGGCCAGGAGTGCCTGCTTTTTCCATCGTTAGAATAAGAATAGCTTTTTCTTTGCAGTCAGTGCAAAGAAACTGAATTTGGATGGCCAAATTCAAACTTGAGAGTGTTAAAAGAATTGGGCAGTCCTGTTGGGATACTCAGCAGCCTCCGTCTGTGCCAGCTGAAGGAAAGATCCACCCAAGTGTCAAGTGAAACTGACTTTCCTACTGACTTGCTTTGCTTTACTGGAAACATGTCATGAGGCTCTTAAAAATTAAATTTTCCTTGCTGTATGTGATTTTGTAAGGGCTGAAGCAGTGGAGTTTATAATCCAAGAATTCTTGAGAATACAGTTGTCGCTAAATATCTTTTCTTGTGAAAGGTCTCTTAACTATATCTGGTCTCTGCTGAGTTATTTGTACCTTTGCCTTATTTCACAGAATAAACTTGACGGTGCTGGCACCTGCGGGACAACTGTGTGCTTTCTTGGGTCTTTGGCGTGGACCGGTGTGTTGGGATGGTTAGATGGGCCTGTGATCCAGTGAGCGCCCAGTACACGCCGTGGTTCTGAGGGTGGGCTGCTCTGCACTGGCCAGCTTTGTGGCCAGCACTCACAGCTTCGCTCACGCCCACGCAGGGCTTGAAATGGTCCTGTTATCTTCACGGTGGCTCTTTTCATAGAGCCAGAGCTCTTTGGAAATATCTTTATTAACATGCACCTTTGATTAAGCAGCCATGCCAGGTCCCAGCATAGTCTTGAAGCGAGCACAGGAAAGGGGCCCTGGAGGAGAAGAGACTGATGTGGGAGCCAACAGCAGAAGCAGAGTGTTGAGAAAGGCGGCATCTCACTGTCGGGAGCACAGAAGCGGTGCGCATGCAGGTAGCCCTGTGAAGTCATGCGAGTCCGCTTCTCTTGTGGACAGAGATGCAGTCTGAATGGGCCATAGGCTCACTTAAGAGCGGAAGCCTCTAAGCACTATGAACTTACCAGTCTGGGACCAAGGGTGGTGCTTCGCCTAGAGCACAAGCATTGTGTTAATCTCCCTGTTGCTGGGACAAAATGCGGCCCAGCAGCAGCTGGGAGGAGGAGGACTTCCTTCATTTCGGCTTTGCAGTGGGCACAGTGACAGTGGGCAGCAGGGGTGGCAAGCTGCTTGTTCATATCCCATCACTGGCCAACCAGGAAGCAGAGTGCTCCGGCAGGGCTCACGGCTGGCTCTCATCCCTTAGCCGTGCAGGGCCCTGCGTCTGCCAGCCTAGGCCCCACGTCCAGTCCTTGCATGACCTTCTAAGCCAGTAGCCAGCTGGGGACCAAGCTCACATCTGCATCAACAGCAGCCACGCACTGGACTATTACATAGCCTTACAAATGAGCCAGGTCTGTAAGTGGCTATATGGAAATTTTCTAAAACAGCAATTTTGAAAACCAGAAAAATGCAGAATATTCCATGTGTATATGCAGGAACATGGAAATGTGTGCATGCATACAGAAGAGTGTGAAGTTTCTTAAAGTTAGGCTTAACACACATATGCTCATAGATATGTATACACAGGTTTTGGAAGAGAAATGTGTACTTGAGTTTGTTAACAGTGGCTAGCTTTGGAGAAGGACGTTTCTGTTTATATATACACTATATATTTAAGTATTGGAGCCTTGTGATTCATTGTGTTTTAATAAAAGTCACATAAAATACAGGGAAGAAATCTTGGTTACTATAAAGGAAGTAAGAAAGCAACAGTTGGATTTTACCGGCTGTGCTGACTTCAGTGTGGCCCTGTAGATCGCCCTGGGCCAAGGTTCAGACTCGGTGCGTGCAAGGTGAACAGCAGCGGGTAAAACTTGAGCTATACGGTCTAACTTGAAGCGCAGAAAACTTCGTTATTCTGAAACAGGGTCTTGCTGTCATCAGACCAGACTCAAACTCACCGTCTGCCTCTGTCTCCCAGCTGTTGGGATTGCGCACACACCTGGCCCTTTCTCGGTGCTAGAATGCGCATTTCTCTGTACTATGATTTAGTTCTTGAGCAGGGGATGTCGCCCAGGCCGAAGGCTTGCATAATATGGGATTGTTCTCCAGCAGTGCAGAAAAGCAGCCACGATGGCTCGTGATCCCAGCACTCAGGAGATGGACAAGTGAGGACCAGAATTCGAGATCATTCTCAGCCGTGAAGGAAGTGTAAGACCAGCCAGGGCTGCATGGGAAAATTTTCTACGTTCAGAAAATAAAAACCATATTTCTTTCTTCATTCCATGTAAGCTAGCATATCTCTCATGCTTTTTTCCCTAAAAAACTCTCCTTAAAAGCTTTTTTAAAAATGTTAACTTAGAATTGGCAGAATTTATTTGCCCTGTTATAGGCAATGGTCTGGCTTTATGGTCACCTAAATTTTAATCTGGGAGCTAAGCTAATTAAGAGCTTCCTTATCAGTTTTTTTGTAAGTGATTTAGATAAGAAGTTTTATTACAGCACATTTTTAATCCTTAAAGACTTGTGTATTCACTTAGAACTTAAAATGTTTCCATTAAGCGCCTGTTAATTGAAGATTTAGAATAAAGCAGGCCTACTCTTTTTTTTTTTTTTCCAGTATATTGTGTTCATTTTTGAGAGAAGAGTCCCTTGGCTGACGGATGATAAGGCAGAGCATTCTTTGTGGCTTTGTCACATTGTCTGATCCTGGGTGTGAAAAGCCAGTTGCTGCCTGTTTCCTGCATGGCAGAGTGAGGAAGAGTTAGTCGGGCAGGGATATGCCTTCCACGCTGCTGCGATGTTCACGGAGCTCCTGTGAGCTGTCTGCCAGCTTCTACAGATGTTACAGCAACAAAAACAATCAGCGTTGTCTAGAATGTCAGGCACCAGTGACTGACGGCATTCTCTTCCCCTGACCAGCTTAGCACGTTTCTGCTGACTAATGTCCAACAGGTCTTTCACAGATATGCGTTCAAGGCTTGATGGTGCTGGTGAGCCATGTGGAGAGCTAGAGGCAGTGACGAAGAGAAGCCAGGACCATGTGGACACAGGAGACAGCTGGGGACGATGGCCTGCCCTCTGTGGCCTGTCACCTCCATGTCTCAGTGGCAGCTGCTCCCAGCCTCTCACTTTCACAGCCTTCTCAACAGAGGGCTGAGCATGGTCTGGGGACTGTGCCTGTCCTCGGAGCCGCAGTGTGAGAACCCGGGTGCCCGAGAGGCTTCGTGCTGTCTGGTGCCTGCAGAGCCCAGGCACTGCAGCTCCAAGGTCATGCTGAAGCTGCTGGGCAAGGCCTGGAACCTGCACTAAGCAGGCACCTCCCGCAGCCGTGTAACGTGGGAATGCTCAAGTTTCTCTCGGGCAGTTCATTTGGCTGAGCCCCAAACTGAGTTTTCACTGGGCCAGAAGGCTGAAGGTGATGCTCCAATGGTCCAGAGAGAGAATGGGTGACTGACCAGGCAGTAAACCTCTGTCATGTCTTGGCTTTGGAAGCTGCTTGCCTGCACTTCCTACTTAAATAATAATTCTATTTCTTCTCAAGTCTTGATGGGGTTGAAGGCTAGATAGTTATAGTTTCACAGCTAGGCTTAAGTTGTTTAGGATTTAAGAAAGTCTTTTAAGGTCTAGAAAGATATTTCTTAAGTTGACAAATACAAGATGTGACAGAGAATGATTTAGGTACAAAACCTTAGACTCACATAGATGGGGTAGTCTTTAAGGTTGCCAAATACAAATGAGCGAAGCATTTTGAATGTAACTTTTACATATGGCTTTCTTGATTTGTTTCATAACTTCTTACTGTATGTAGTTTATTATAAATAAAGTCCATATACATTTGGAAAAAGAAACTGAGTTTTCGTGCATGAGGCTTCAGCATGTTCATCCTTAGCCCAGCACCCACAGAGAGGCAGACATTGGACTGAGGCTCTCAGATGTCCATTTCATCCTTCTCTCCATGGACACTCTTCACTTCACAAGGGCTGTGAGCTGTCCTTTGCACCTGAAGTCAGAACATTGCTGGTTTATTTCCAGAGTTTGGGTTTCCTGCCCACTTCACAGAGTTGTGGATAAAAGCTGTAAAATGTCCTTTTCTATTCCAAGCATTGGCCCTTCCTTGAAGCACCTTGCTTTGTTTATTCTCCAGTGTTTTCTTGTTGGCATTTCTTGATACTATTATGGGTGAGTGATTTGGCCCCAGCAGGCTCGACCTTACTGTGCTGGAGGAGGAATTCATGAGTTACTCTTTGCTAGGGACCAGTACATCCGGCTTAGACGTGCTGAAGGACATGCTCTCATCCTGTGTCTGCACTTAGCTCTCCTGCTGGCCTGGGGCAGGACCTGACAAAGCTTGGCTCCTGCAGCTGTGCTTCAGACATGGCACCCAGAATGAGCAGCCACTGCCGGGAGTGCAGTGTGGCTTTTACACTGCTTTTAGGGAACAGAGCTGATATCAGAGGGAAGCCACCATTTCTGCTTCATTCCAAAGCAGCATCCATCTGAGGCCTTGACGTCGCAGCCGGCAGAAGTGGCAGCATCCTGCTGGCCCCGGGGCTCTGCTCACCTGTGGCCAGAGCTGTGTGGCCCATTGTTATCTGACAGTCCTTGTGCTGTGGGTTAAACTGTACAAACACAAGCAAGTGGTTGCAGCCTTGGAAAATGCCAAATTCTTATAAACTGGATAAATGCAGATGCTTCTATAACTTTAGACCACAAGGCCCCTCAGCGCCTCACTAAAGCCCCAGGGTCAGCTACAAGG
>NW_026586383.1:11005611-11006808 GCF_907164565.1 Psammomys obesus
CTCACTAAAGCCCCAGGGTCATCTCCAGTCAATGAACTTGCCAGGAGTCAGCAATGCTAAGGGAGGAATGTTTTTAGATTTCTGCATTGCTGGTGGGAAAAAAAAAAAAAACAAGACAGGATAGAAGACATAAGATTAAAGGGACATGGAAGGGGGTTAGAGGTGACTCAGCCCAGAACCTGGACTGTGGTTTGCATTTCCAGGGGAGTCAGAGCTTCCACAGGTTAACACAATTATGGCTGGCTACAGAGACCTCAGTTATGTTAAACCAGTGGACCTCATTGGGGCTGGAACAAATAAACCTTTGCATTGTCAGGATCAACAGCCTCTCTACCCCCACTTCCAAATAAGGTGCCTCAACGTTCATTAATAAAAGAAAATTATTTGAGCAAAAGGAAGCCAGCTGGTATATTTTATGTAATATTTAAACTTTGCTCAGCCTTTGAACCTGATTGTAAATTATGCGTCCCTGAGTCAAAAATCCTATTGATACTATGGGATAGTGCAGACAGTTTAGGCTCTTGTAGGAGCCCCTCCCCCATGCTCTAAAGGACAAGCTGTCTCACTTCTATTTCTAGGTCCTCCTGAGTTCCTTTCTATAGTAAAGTCTAGCTCCCAGTTTGACATGCGTGGTAGTCTCTGAGGGGCAGAGTCCTCGGGCTACAGGCCTGCCATGCTACCTAAGCCAGCCACAGCTCCCTGAACCCGACCCCTCATGCATAAGCCCAAGAGGGGAAGCTGTGGAAAAGCTCCCTCCACACCTGAGCCATCACGGGCCTGGTGGCAGGCATCCTTGCTGCCCAGAGAGGGAGGAAGTGGGACCTATAACCTGAGAACCAGCATCCTGGGGCCCATCAGCTGTGGCCTGTCCAGTACAAACCTGTGCTCACAGGGGGCCAGAAGACCCTCCGTTGCCCTGGGAGGACCTGTACTCTCCTTGCACTTATGAAATGCTTTTGAATCTGCTTGCTGGGTTAGAACCCCTTTGCTAAGGATATGGAGTTTCTTTCTGGGAAACAGGTGAGAATAAGCTGCTTGCTATTCAAATCTGAGCTGGTGACATCTACTCGGCAACTGACCCTTCTCAGGATTCTGACCTGGCAAACGAAATAGCAGAGACCTCAGAATGAGAGGAGCTCAGAACACATGGCTGACACGGGAGGAGCGAGCAAGGCGTGTCATCTGATGGGGAACCAC
>NW_026586383.1:11006818-11069643 GCF_907164565.1 Psammomys obesus
GATGAAGGAAGCACGGTCTGGTGGTGCCTCTCTTCTTACTATCAGTCTTGAGACATCATAAACTTTGGATTCCATCACAGGGGTTGGGTGGATAGAGAGATAGGGACCGGGTGCATTTAGGAACTGTCCACCTCCACTTCTCAGAGGGAAGTGAAACAGCACCCTAAACCCTACAGCGCCAGACCCTAATGTCTGGGAACCAACTATCTCTCCACTCCCTTTGTGATTATTTTCTGTGAAGTCTTGCCAGAGACCGCGAATAACAGGGTCAGGTTGGTATGCCAGGATTGCAGAGGTAGAAAATGGCAGCCACGACAAAGGTGGATACGGAACTGTTCAGGTTTTGACCACGATCTTACAAAGCCGCCAGTGCCATGGCAAGGTGGAACAGGTATGTTCAGAACAGGCGCTTACATCAGAACTGTAACAAGAGCACAGCCAGCGCAGAACGGCACGGGCCATGCTGCAGACTTCACTCAAGAGCCAACTAAGAGGTGAACACCTTCCTTTACAAGCAAACATCTGCCCCTAATTTCCTTGTGTGCTTTCTGTCAGCTACAAAACAGGCTCCACTGTAGGGGCAAAGACGGTGTCTGGCCTGTGATTAACAAAGCTGAGCGAGAGGTGGCATCCAGGATGCTGTGATTAGACCCGTCACTATGAGAAACATATTGGCAGGACCCTCACCCTCAAACCTTCCCACACTGTCTCCTTTGACCCTTAGAGCAGGCTGGGGGTAAAGGTAAGCTTGCTCCACATAGTGGATCCGGAGGCTGTTGGCTGGAAACAGAGGTTGGTGTTGGCGGGTGAGGGCGGATGATCTTTCCTGAGCCAGCTGATGGTGACTGCCACCTCACTTCATGTGCGGCTCTTGGAATATTCTGAAGGCAATCTTGCGTGGAGATGTAGTCTGAAGACAAAAATCAATGAAACCTCCTTCCCGGTTGGCGATAGAAGGTGAGAAGCTCCTAGTAAGAGACAATGATAATCCCAAAGACGAGAGGAGGAAGACCAGTGACCCAAACAATCGAGGCCAAAGCGATTACTCAAAACTAGCATCTCCATCCGTGTACACTGGCTGCTCTCCCTAAGGCGGGGTTCAAGAGGTCAGCAGTGGAGCTGGGGAAGGTAAGGCTTTTACAACTCAGGGGTAAGGGGTTTGGAATGGGGGTTTGGTAGGCAGATAGGCGAGGTTACAGCATAACAAGTTAGTCATAACAAAGAGGTCATGAGGCAGTCATAACAACAGGGCTTGTGATAATCGCCGGATATAAAGCTGGAGTTGCAGGCTGGGCAGAGCAACTCTTTAAAGCAAAGGCATGGTTCCGTTCCCCGGAACCAATAACTTCAGGTTACTGGTGGGGGGTTACCTAATCCTTGAGAAACAGAGATTTAAGCATAAACAGGGATGAGCCCAGTTTGTCTTTGAGACATGAATGCCAGGCAGCCCTGGTTGGCGCTTTGCATGACAGACGCTCCAGAGAGGGTGAATACTTTTTTTATTCAAGTGGGGAATAGAAAACTATCCATTTTAAAAACAAAATGCTTTGAGATGCTCTCAAGTGGTGGGCAGTAATAGCAGAGGAGGAGTCAAATGGACATTGCCCAGTGAGATGACAGCCTAGCAAGGGTTCCAGGGAACTCCAGAGACTTCCAGAACAAGGGGCCACACGCTTTCACTAGGCAGAATGGGAGCCCGGTGGTTCATCCTTAAAACAGGGATCATCTAAAACGTTTAAGATGGTTTGAACTTAGACCTCCACGTTGAATTTTCTACGTGCTGTAGTTTGAATCTGAACTGTCCACCACAGGTTCATGTCTTGAGAGCTCGGTCTCCAGTGGGTGGTGTTCCGTGGGGATGCTGGGAACACCTGGGACCGTGAGCAGTTCTGTCTGCCTCGGAAGAAGGCTGGTCCACCACGCCTTTCCCCTTAGGGGTGGATTGAATTAGCCAAAACAAACCTTCCCTCCCATAAGCTGTCTATGTGGAGTGTTTGGTAACAGAAAAAGCCAAATAATGAGTACGTAAGAGGGGGAGCGAGGGGCAGGCATTTCTGGACATACAGAAACTCAGTGTACATGAGGTGGTGGGGCACAGGGCAAATGAAGACATCAGAGAACCCTGTTCAGAACACATAACAAGTGTCAAGACGCTCCCGAGGAGCAAAGAGAGTGAGCGTGGAACCCTGTGGAAAAGGTTCAGCAGTCCAGGCATTCGCAAGTCATAGGCCTAGGAGGCTGACCCCACACGCATGAACTCTTTCTGCATGAGAGACATGGTATTATAGTTGGCCTCTGGCTCTGGCACCTGCCTCCACGCTGTGCAGCCCACAAGCCATGTGCTGGCCCACAGACCACCATGACAAAAAGAAAATATGACTTTCCAGCCGAGAATATTCTGTCTGGGACCCAGAAGGGACCCTGCTCTGTGACAGACTGTACCAAGCCGCAGAAAAGCAAGTGTGAGGGCCACCCGCTTCCTGAGCAGCCAGGCTCCTGTGTTCATCACAAGGTCACAGGGTCTTGTGATGTCCTGTTTTCCAGACAGGAGGAAGGCAATGAGGTGCGATGGAATTCAGCCGCCTTATCTCATGGCACTTAACCACGTTGGCATTACATCATAAGCCTGCATGGGGCTGAGACCTAAGAACGTCCCACCGAAGGGCTGACCTGGCAAATGACAGGTCTCACCTCCTCAAAACTCCACTGCTATTTCTCCGAGCTGCTGGGAGAGCAATTCCGCGACTATGTCAGTTAGCCTTTGGTCACTGTCCCACCCCAAGTCTGCTTTCACACATCAAGGGCTGAGCAAAGTGCAGGCGAGAGCTGACAGGTTCCCCCTCAACACCAGAGAAACAGACCCTATTCCCCAGCATGCCCCAAATACTGGCAGAGGCCACCCTAGCTCTGCTCTGGACAGGGGCCTTGTTCAGCAAAGGCTCATGGGCAGGGAGGTAAAAGGAGACAAAACTGGATGCATAGACTTGGAGACAGGAAGGGAGAGGCCAGGGAGGTGTCAAGCTAGAGACAGAAAAACATTTCTGGGGCTGGGAGATGGCTCAGTTACTAAAGTGTTGGCCGTACACTTACAAGGGCCTGAGCTCAATCCCTCACATCCACAGAGAAGCCATGTTCTGTGAGTGGGGTCGAGAGCACCTGGGTTAGCTACCCCAGCTTGCTTACTGAGCTCTGCATTCAGGGAGAGACCTGTCTCAAAAAATAAGGTGGCTACGAGCTGGAGAGATAGCTCAGGGTTAAGAAACTCGGCTCCTCAGAAGATTCAGGTCAGTTTCCAGCTCCCACATGACAGCTCGCAGCCATCTTCAATTCCAGTTCCAGATCCAGCCTTCTTCCAGGGCGCCTGTATGCGTGCAGTACACAGACATACATGCAGGCAAATACCAACACACATCAATCTTAAAAAATAATAAGTTGGGGGAAGGACTGAGGAAATTACCTGATATCAAGAGCTAGTACCTATGTGCATGTCCACACGCACACAAGCAGGTACACACACACACACACACACACACACACTTTTTTTTTTTTAATGGAAAAAGATTCTTTGAGAAGATCCAGCTGTCCTGGGAGGAGCCAGCGCCAGCTCCAGGGAGAGACAGCAGCGTCTGCCTTTCACGCTCCCAGTGTTGGCGAGTGGGCTGGGGAGCACGCTGCTCACCTGGAAGTTACAGCAGAGATAAGCTCTTGGTGCTCGGCTCCAGGAGCTGCCGTAGGAGGCACGCTCTGGGAGACCGAGCCGAGAACACTGCTCTGGGGTCCGCCGGAGACTTGTACTACCCTCGAGCAGAGCTGCTGTGGCCGCTCCAGGCTTCGTCCAGGCCTCTCCCTTGCTCTGCTGTGGCTGAGAGAAAGATGCGGAATTCAGGAATAAAGCTGGTTCCTGAGCCCACACCCCTGAGGCAGTGCTAATGTCTCCTCCAGCCACACAGGGGCCCTTTGTAGGGTAGACATGAATGTAGGGTAAACGAGAATGATGGCTCAGCCGGTAAAGTTAACTGACGACAAAACCAACACCTGAGTTCAATCCCTGCTACCTGCATGCTGGGTGGAGAGGGCTGGCCCCGTCCTCTGACTTCTGTGTGTGCCCACGGTACCCCCCCAACCACTGGCCTCAATACCCCCCACACCACAAACCACTGGCCACAAAATCTGAGAAGTTGTCCTCCTGTCCCTTCTCTTTCATATCAGGTAAAATCAGGTTTGTCCCCTCAGGCTGCCCTTGAACTCACTTTACCACAAGCTGGCCGTGAACCCCCAATCCTCCCGCCTCTGCCTCTCCTATGCTGGGATTTAAAAGCACGCCACCCACACCAGCCTGCTCGTGACTGATTTCATTTTCGGTTGCTGTTGGTAGAAGTCTGCCACGCCCAAGGCCGTTGGTCCAGGGGACTGTGTTTCCATCTTCGTGCCTCGGACTCCATCCACAAGGCCGCCAGAACAAGATAACATTCACATAGAACAATAGGAAAACGAGCTGGAAGACAGAGTGAGTACAAGCCCAGCATAGTCTGAAGTTCAACACCAGGGACAAGTGTGGACACACAAGGTGGGAGGGCGTGTGAGGCCACAAGGATAAAGGAAAGGCCAGGAAGAGCCACGTGTGCAGCTGGGCTTCCGGATGCCGTCCAGACAAACTGGAGCAAAACGTTCATCTGCTCCCTCCTGCGCTTTATATTTCTTATCTGAAGCTTTGGTTTACGTTTTTATAATTGCTCTTTATTGTTTGGCTCATTTCAAAGAAAAGTATTGATGAACTACTGTCCATCCACCAAAAACTTCATAAGCCAAACTAAGAGGGAGAGGGTGAACGACAGAGAAATGTTTTCAAAGATGTAACAGGGTCTGCAGAGACGGCTCTGTGGTTCAGAGTGCTTGCAGCTCCTGCAGAGGCTGCAGGTTCCGGTCCCAGCTCACAGGCATGTGCACGCATGGGGGGCTACAAACACTCTCACACACAAAACACAAAAACGAGATAAGTGAAAAGTTAACTTCCTGCCAGGCCAGCAGGATGACAGCAAACTCACAGCGTACGGAGTCAGACCATCATCACACTGAAACCCCCCGGGAAAGGGTTCAGCTCCCCAGGAAGCGGAGGAACAAGCGAATTCTTGAAGCTCTCGGCCAGCCACCAGGTGCCTACTCTCCTCTTCCGCCCTTTCTGGAAGGCAATTTAGCAACTGGGCAAGAAACTCCAAATTGTGGGCGGGTGTCCTTTCCCCCAGGAACCTCCATCCTGAGCAGCCGCCTGGAGGAAATAGACATGGAGTCAAAGGTTCACACAGGCATGTTTTCTCTGCGCCCAGTGATGAGGAAGAAACGGAATATGCTAAGTTTTGGCAGTTAGGGTCTCGTAAGCCACCCACAGAATGTGAGAATGGACGCTGCGGAGCCATCGAAAGCACACTTAGCATTTGCAATGGCATTGTAAAATATTCATGAAATCAAGGGGGAAGAGGGGTACAGTTTTGCACTATCTCATATTTTTACTTATATTTTTAAAAAGCAAGAAAAAGAAACACACAAACACTGGGAGAGACGCGGGCAGCACCGGTGTGCCGACTAGAAAATGCAGATCTGTGTTTGGTTTTTACAGCTCAAACTTCAACAACAAACACCCATTTTGTAGTATTGACTTTTAAAAACAATTTCCTTGAGCTTAAAAACCCTTGGTGACTACAAAATTAAATCAACTCTGAAAAGTTAATTAACTTGAACAATGTGTTGAAATAATTAAATTGATAAGAAAAGTCATTGAATTTTTTAAAAGTGCCAAGACTACCATGAATGTTCTGGTTACAGAGAAAATTATTAGTTTAATGAGAGGGAAAAGGGATGGGAATGGAAAATTAGCCCATGGAGGACGTGTATGTGCGTGTGTGTGTGTGTGTGTGCGTGTGTGTGTGTGTGTGTGTGTGTGCAGAAAGAGGGAGAGAGAGAGAAAGAAACTGATTGACAAAGACAGAGATAGATTTTTCTCTCTTTAACGTTGTTTTTGTTTGTTTGCTTTCGTTGCGTGGGTGTTTGTCTGCATATCTGTAAGTGCTCCATGTGTGTCTAGAGGTCAGAAGAGGGCGTCATGTCTGCCTCAACTGGAGGCACAGGTGGTCGGAGCCGCCACGTGGGTTCTGGGAACCAAACTCAGGTTCTCTGCAAGAGAAAGCAGTGCTCTTCACAGCTTTCTGAAAGAGCCTTTCCAGCCCCAGATTGGATCTTCGTTCCCATGGCAGTATCCTCGCTGATGGCCACACCAAAGCCCACCTTCCCGGCTGCTGTCCAGGGTGCTGCAAAGGAGACATTGGGCTTTTTAGGGCTCTAGGGCTCGTGACTCCTTTGCAAGTGCCCTAAATCTTGTACACATCTTGAGGACTAGCTTTTGGCCTGCTCCCGACAGGACTGGCGAGCGTCTACGCTGTGGTTCTTGTTGGTGGACAAATCAAATACCTTTGGTTCTGCTTGGCACTCAGAGATGGTTAGCACCCTGCCAACTCCCAGGAGCTGTCCCTCCTGATCCTCATGGCCACCTCAATCCTGGGTCTGGGGCAGAGAAGCCTCTAAGCTGCAGTCACTCCTGCTGTCTCCAGAGCTTCTGCTGTGACAGGCGAGAAGGGCGTGTCCTGGGAGGCTGAGCATGGTGTGAAGGCCCTAGCCAGGGGCACCCCGAGGGAGCCCAGGCTACATAAGAAGGACTCATGTACCCTTTGCCTCAGTTTCCTCAACTGTGGGAGGGAAATGATGACCCTGGCTGAGTCTCTGCCTTCTGTCAGGGCTCTGAGAGGTGGAAAGGGAGAGTTCTTGTGAATGTGCCTTGAACACAGCACACAGGGCACACTCTGAGCCCTGTCACCATGAAACGAGGGATCCTGTTGCTTTCAATGAATCCAAGAAGGTTTATGGTTTCTCTAGAACAGGATTCTCTCAGATTCTAAGTGTCATTGTGTCAATGGCTCTACTAAGATGTGCGAATATGTAAAAAAGAATTATTCAGATGACACATGCATGCACGTGTGAGTGAGTGTGCATGAGCATGCCCCTGGGACAGATAACCCTGTGGGAGATGGGAGGTGACCCACCCAGTAAGGGAGAGACAGCAGTTCAGCCAGGAAGGAGGATGGCTGACAACTGCTCCACCCTCTGTGGTCTGGGTGTGGGAAGGAAGGGAAGTGGAGACCAGGCGGCCTGCGGAAGACTAAGCCACAGTGCACGTGAGGTTACAGAGTCGAGCAGAGGAGCGCTCCTTCCCACCCTTAGGATGACCAGGGCCGCAGCGAAGGGTGACTCTATCCTCCGTAGTCTCTGCCTCTGTCCACCTCACCTTTCTCTTCTATGTCAAGTTAATGGCAAACCTGATTCTGAGCTGACTTAGGGGATGAAGGGAGCGGGTGGAGCCCCCCTGTGGACTCAGGATCCCCAAGAACTGAGACTATGCAGAGCCTCTAAGCTGAGGAGGTGGGGGAGGGATGGGTGGACAGTCCAGGGTGGTGTGTCAGAGGAAGGACCTTGGGTCTGAACAGCTCCAAATTCAACTCTGACGCTGAGGCTGAAACTTAATCAACAACTTGGTGATGTCAGCTCTCGACAGAGCCATGTTGCCTCTGGAAAGGTCCAGCCTCAGGCTTAGCAAGCGCACAGCAGCCCAGCATTAGCTCAGCAGAGGAACTTCCCAAGTGAAACAAGGAATGTTCCAGCCCTGTGCCGTGTTAGGCTCACTGCAGCCCTTGCTGCCCCGCCCTGCCCCCCCCCCTCCAGGCCCTGGACCATGGCAAACTCTCCCGCAGTGTGTGTGTGGGCTCGCTGTGAAGGGGTGAAGCTGGCTGGAAGGTGGAGGCTGGGGACGAGCCGGTGGCCCCATCCTGGGGTGCCATCCTAGAGCACAGAGCAGTGCACCGTTTCCTGTCTCCAAGACGCTGCGCATTGCTCAGGATGCTGTCTTGCTTTACCTATTTGGGATGAGTTCCCTGAAACAGTAGACGAGGAGGAGAGCTCTCCTCCGGCTCTGGCCTGCACCCCAGGCAGTTCTTGCGGCTCTAAGTACCATGCAGTCCATTCCCCTCTCTGGTGTGGGTGAGAGGAAGGAGCCAAGGAAGGTGTTGAATTAACACACTTCAAAGACCACACTTCCATCCAGCTGCAGAAGAGAACAAGGGAACTCGCACAGCTTTCGTGCCATCAATTAACTTACATCCTTCTCAGAGGGTTTGAAAAGAAGAAAAACCCACCAGGCTAAAGAAAGCGCCCAGCAGCTTCTACAGTTCAAAAGACCTTGTCTGCCATATTGCTTGGCCAGGCTTTCGGAAGGGGTCGTGCAGCCCTCAGTGGTGGGTCAGGAGATCTCACAGCCAGACCACACTTGAGCCTGAGCTCCTGGGGCCCTGGCAGGGCTGGGGTCAAAGGGTGGAAGGGGCAGTCCCAGGCAGGGTTCCTGTCTATCCTGACTGCGTGAGGGCAGGGATCTGTGGCCCCTGAGCACATTGCTACAGCAAGTGGCTGAACTGGGATTTAGACCCAGGCCCTGCTGTTGACAACGAAGTGATGCTCTGCATCTGGGTACCAGAAGCAGACCAGAGACCATCATTATTTCACAGGGCCAGGAAGATGGCGCAGTGGGTAAAGGCACTCGGTTATGCCAATCAGACTCCTGGACTCCCCTGTCAGCCTTGGAATTTAGGTGGTGAGAAGTCCCTTCCTCCCTCTCCCCCATGGAAAGCACGGCCTGTGTACATCACCATGTCTTTGTATGAAAGATTCTTATTCTTTACCCTGGTGGAGCTGAAATCTGGGCAGCCATGGTCAGCCAGCCTGGGCTGGGTGGGCACAAACATTGTTTTCTGGCTTTAAAGAGACAGAACCCCCTCCAAGACAGGAGACTCCTTTCTAAGCCTCTGGTGTGATCCCCTCACCTCCCAGGCGGACCCCCCACCTGCCAGGGTAACCTCTGCCTCCCAGGGGGACCCCTACCTCCCAGGGGGACCCCCCACCTCCCAGGGGGACCCCCACCTCCCAGGGTGACCCCTGCCTTCCAGGGAGCCTTTTTCTGAATGCTCCACACTGAGAGGCCAGCTTTTTTCTTTCAGGATGTGGGCGCTGCTCAAAATATTTTGGGCTGGGCAAGGCGGTGCTTGCACCTTTAATCCCAGCATCCGAGAGGCAGAGGCAGGTGGAAAACTGTGTCAAAGGCCAGCCAGAGCGTCACAGTGAGACCCTGCCTTAAATAAACAACTGTTTGGGGACTTTTCTCCTTGTTTTCCTTCAGACCCCACCTAGCTCACGGAAGACGCATAACGTGTCCATTGTTTATTGAGCGTGTACTACACCCTGCTAAGGGATCGATGGGTCCGGAGCGGTGTGAGCCAGGTCATTCTAGAGTGAGGACCTGTTTCAAAACCAAATGTTTTGTACCTTAGCAAGCATCCTGCCATGCAAAGATGATGGAGACCAGGCCTTGCCCGCCTGTGGGCTACGCCCGCTCGCTCGTGATGTCCCTGCCCCCCCAGCCTGTCCTACTGCTGGATGTGAACAGAAGCATCCCCCAGGGCCAGTGACACGTACCCTCTGGATCTACCCCTCCCCCCATACGCATTTCACTATGAAGCCGTGGCCAGGGACAGAGGCCTCCGTGTGAGATGGTGGCCGAGGCTTCGGAGTCAGAGAAGGCTGAAGTGTGACCCCATGCTGTCACCCGGTGCCTCTCTCTGGGGTACCTAGCTGAGGTGCCGAGTGAGCTGGGTGCCGAGTGAGCTGGGTGCCGAGCTGGGGTGCGTTACATGTCAGCCATCTTGGCACTTTCAGGCCTTGGTGAGTGGAGAGGCTTGAGAGCTTCTGGGTGGGAAGAAGGATGAGCCTGGCAGGAAAGGCAGAGGCGCAGGGCCCGCAGGCTTTCTGACTGTCACCTCAGCCACTGAGCCAGTGTAGGCCAGGCAGCCTTTCCCCAGGACAGAGCCAGGGATGGGTGTGATAGTGTGAGGGAGGCAGAGCTGGGCCTGCAGGGCCCACGGCTGCCCCCTCCAGTCGCAGCCCTGCCCCGCAGGCAGGAAGGAGGCCTCACTGTGCGGCTGTCTGCCCTGGCCACCTCCTTCCCGCTCACCCACAGGTCCTAGTGTCCCAACAGCCCACATCTTCCTGCTGGAGCTGCAGGAAGAGGTGAGCGGCCAGGACATCACGCCACCCCGTGACTCAGCTGACACGGGCGGTCCTGCCCGACACGCTGAGACCTGGTGTCAGTCCAGCCTGGTGTGTGAAGTCCTATCTCCTCATGTGAGTGAGTGAGTGTGTGTGTGTGTGTGTGTGTGTGTGTGTGTGTGTGTGCATGTGTGTGTGATGACACCTGCTGTCTTTCAAAGCCTGTGGTGCCCCCTGTTGGCCACAAGCAGAAACTCAGAGCTCGTATCTACTGCACAAACCTCCGGCACACGCCTCCCGCCTCCCCTACGTGCAGCACCTGGGCCAGAGGTCATCGGGACAGACTTACGGCGAGAGGCGTGCACGGAGCCCCGGGGCTGCCGCGCTCAGAGGAAGGTGTGGGGGCCTCTGCACCCCCGGCTGCAGGAGGAGCACCCCCCCAGGCTCACAGTCACGCTGACGCGCACTCTCAGGGACTCTGCTCCTGTGCGGGCTCTCAGTGTCCGCGCTTCCACATCAAGGAAGAAAGGAGCCGGGCTTGGGGCAAAGCATGTCATCCCAGTGCTCGAGAGGGAGGCAGGAGGATCACAGGCAGTAGGCTGTCCTCAGCTACACATGAGGTCAAGGCCAGCCTGGGCTACAAGTGCTTTTATATATAAAGACGTTATTACGTATTGTATGGTTGTTTTGTAACATGTATGAACGTACTTAGGATTGGGATTCCACACCCCACACATGCTGGGATTTGAACCCAGGGCCTCCAACGTGCCAGACAGGCACTCTGTCCCTGAGCTCCACCCCCGCCCGGCTTGGCGGTTCAGTTGAGAAACCTTTCCACCCTGTGTCGTTTGCTTCTGCCGATTACTTTTCCTGGGCTGAGGATATTCCAAAGATACTGTCAGCCTTTGAAACAATGCACCCCGAAGAAATGAGAATTTCGTGGGGATCGTACAGTGGGAGAAGGAGTGTGCTGGCCAGGGGGAGCCTGTCTCCTGGGGAGACACTTTACAGCCTGACATCAGACGCGCCCTGTGGCTACCTGCCTGTCCGCACATCCTCGGCCCTCTGGTCTATCTCAGGACCTGAAGGTGGACTCGGAGGTTTGCTGCGTCTCTGCCCCTCTTCTCACTGTGGCCATAGTGAGTCAGTCTTCTCTGTCTGCTACTAAAATCAGGCTCTCTTGATTGGCGTGCCCAGGGCAGGTGGGCAGACCTGGGCACAAGTGCCATTCCCTTACGTCTGCCACACCCTCCTCCCACCCGCTGCCCACAGCCTTTCAAATGCTTGGTCTGTGTCTTACACACGCTCTGCCCCTCTGCCCATGCCTGCTTTCTCTTCGCATGATGGGGCTTTTCTGCAGACCTCATCCCGGCTCCCACGCCTGTTTCCCCCTCCGCATCTTGGACTCGGGTTTCTCCAGGGCCGTGCGCTGTTGCGGTGGCGCCATCTCAGCTCCTGACTCTACCTCTAGAGAAACACACCAGTGTGGCCTCCCAGGGTGAAACCACAAGTGAACCCTGCGCTCTCTGAGACTGTGTGTGGGAAGTTGGGGCCGATGGCCTCTGGATACGGCTAAATGCCAGCAGGACCTTCCCCCTCACGGCTGGTGGGACCTTCCCCCTCACCGCCAGCAGGACCTTCCCCCTCACCGCTGGTGGGACCTTCCCCCTCACCGTCAGCAGGACCTTCCCCCTCACCGCTGGTGGGACCTTCCCCCTCACTGCCAGCAGGACCTTCTCTGGAGGTTGGCTCCAGCTCGCACCACAGCCTGGCGTGGCCCACCCCTCCCCTCTTTTTGTCCTCTGGAGGGTAAGTGCCTGAGAGCGGGTCACGTGCCCACCTCTGTGCACACACCTGCTTGGCTGGCCTCTCCCTTTGCACACCGCCTCATGGCTCTCTACTCATCTCCTGTTGGAAATGGCTGAGTTGATAGACTTGCACCCTTGAGAGCAGAGACAGTCCTCCTTGGATTATTGGAAGCACAGATGCCTTCTCCCAGGGAGCTAGTATCTTCCTCTGTGGCCTCTGAAGCAAGCAGGCACACATGTGCGCACACAATCCAAGTAAAGCCGAGCGCGTGCTGCCGGCCTCCACGGCAGTAACTGTGTTAGTCTAGTTCCCCCGAAGCTGACCCTAACACAGAGACATTGCAAGGGCCAGGTAGAGGGGACACACGCGTGTGTCACTGCTTTGTGCATGAGCCCCAAGTCCAGAAAGAAACCCTTACAAGAAGGTGACATGACTGACTTGGAACCACCTGGGAGCCAGAGCTCTGGGCGTGACGTGGACACGTCCAGAAAGGCTGAACTGAAGAGGGCTTTTCCCTGACGAAGACGACACTACCATGTGGGCTGGGGTCCCAGACCAAAAGCGGAGAAAGGGTGTTAGTGCCCGGACTCATCTCTCTCTGCTTCCCGAGTCTGCTGAGATGTGGGGGTCCCAGCCGAGAGCTCCGTGGCTCTGAATCATGGTTAGGTTTTCACCAACTTGACACAAGCTACAGTTAGCTGATGGAAAACCTCAGTTGAGGAAACATCCTCGTCGAATTGCCCTTAGCAAGTCTCTGGGACAGTTTCTGAATTAGTGACTCAAGTGGGAGGGGCCAGCTCAGGGTAGGGCCGCCATCAGGGGGCACTTGGTTCTGGGTAGTGTACAAAAGCAGGCCCAGGCCGGGGAGAGCAGCCCATTAGCAGCCTCTGTCCCTATCCCGCCTGGCTTCTGGGACCCTGGCTATGGAGGACAGACACGCTCTCCTGTCATGGCTGCTTTGGTCCTGGTGTTTACTGCAGCAGTAGAGACCAAAGACTCAGGCCTCTCCACAGGGGTGACCACTGAAGCCACAAGCTAAAATGAATTCTTTGTTCCCTTAAGTGTCTTCTGTCCAGTATCTAGTCACAGAGATGAGAAACTCAAGGAAGCCGAGTGGGTACGTCCATTTCAAAGGCCACGCTGACGCCGCTGGGTTAGTCTCAGAGCAGGGACTCAGAATCAAGAGTGCACAGCTGAGCTGCCCGGGGCAGGCCCCAGTAGCACAGGGCTGGGGGCCCTGAGGCCTGCATTTCTTTTAAATTAAAAATATTTCAGAGGACTTTGTTTTTATTTTATTTATTTGTGCCCATGCATGCTGGCCCTCCTTTGGAGAGGTGCCAGGCCCCTGGAGTTGGAGTTAATGGGCAGCCGTGAGCCGCCTGACGAGGTGCTGAGATCTAGCGCAGAAACACCCTTAAGCAGATATCTGTGCATCTTTAAAATCGAGGGTCAGATAGAGGCTCAGCTTGGACAGCCTGAATCTGAAAATCCAGAGGGCCCCAAACCTTCTGAGCACTGAGTTGTCACAGATGAAAAACTCCGTTCCTGCTCTTGAGAGCTGAGTCAAATGCATGCAAACCCAGCGTATAAAATCAGGCTGTTTTCCGGCTGTGTCCACAGGTGTGCCCGAGACACAAATATGCTGAAAGACTTGAGCGTGATCTCTGAACATCTCATTACACAAACAGTCCAGTGCTGGGGCTGAGGAGACTCAGCAGCTAAGAGCAGTGACCCCCCTTCCAGAAGATCAGGTTTCAAATCCCAGCACCTACACAGAGCTCCCCACCACCCGCACCTCCAGAACTGAGAGATCTAACACCCTCTCCTAGCTTCCTGCAGGCACAGGGCACACAGGGGATGCACAGACACACAGGCAAAACACGGGTTCACAAAGAAATTAAAACATCAACACATATTAGCTTAAAACAAACACTAATATTTCTCGTAGTGTGAGGGTCAGGAGCCGCACGCCCAACTGTCTCCAGGTTTCTGTGTGAGGTCCTCCCTTGCTGTTGGTAAAGAGCGCTGAGCGGTTAGCTGTGGCAGCCGTGTGACCCTGTCCAGAGGACAGAAAGTGTGAAAAGGAATCTGAGGAGCCCCTGTGGCTGTGCCAACCCTGTCTCTCTGTGCGACATTTCACTATAGTTTTGTAAGACGTTGTCTGTAAGGGGACTGTGTGTGTGCTACAGATCTCTGCCTCTCCTCATACCCACAATCATCTTAAAAGTAAAAGTTTAAAAAGGACTGAAACACGAGTGCTCACAAGATCTCCATTCATAATCACCTTGTCAGAACCACCCCTGGGCCCACGAAGCATGGCTAAGGAACTCAGCGTGCTTGCAGCAGGCATCGGTTCAGACTGAGCGCAGAGCAAGTGCGCAGGCGTGCAGCTGGAGCGCATCTCACACGTGTGATGTTGGAGTTCTCGTGTCAGCACTAAAGTGTGCCCACGCAACACCAAGCAGCAGGCCCAGCGGGTGGAAGGCAGGGCGGTAGTTGCTGTGGGTGCACGGACAGTTTGGGCTCTGGTCAGGTCCCCTTAGTCTTGCTTAGAGAGGTGTGTCCTGGTCAGGAAGTGTGTCATGTGCACTGTGGTGGCGTGAGCACTTTTGTCCACTGTGTGTGCATGTCCATGTGCGCACCGGCGTGAGGACACACACACGTATGGCCAATGAGGAGGGCCTCCACCTTCTTTGTTTATTTTTACCCATGTGTTTGTGTGCGTATGGTGTGTGCTGTGCGTGTGCTGGTGCCCTTGGGGATGAGGAGAGGGTGACGGGGCCCTGTATCGCCGTCTCTCCAGCGCCCGCCTTATTGAGCCAGCGTGTCTCATGGAACCAGCACTCACGAGCGTGGCTGACCAGCAAACGCTGGGGTGGAGGTGGCACACACCACCACGCCCACTCTTCTGAGCCAGTTTGTTTTCTCTGTGGCTCTGCTTATTAGGCTTGGGTCCTCACGCTGTCTGGCAAGCATCTTGCTGGCCGAGTGTTTACCCCGGCTCACTAAGGCTGCCTCAAAGTGTAATAAACTGAGTGTCACAGGCTGGGTGTGTCCTTTGGGGTTTTTTCCATTGTGCAGGTGAGAAAGCTTGAAGCTAAGGGACATTTTACAGGGTCACCCAGCTTCCCTGTTTGACACCGGGAAATCACTGGCAACTGGTCACTGTTACCTGGAGGCTGGCTCTAGGCCGTTAGCAGCTGTGACAATGGACCTGTCCACCCAGCAGCAGGCGGACCATGCGGGACTGCAGGAAAACCATGAATGTAGTTCTGTGTTGTCAGAGAGAGGAGGGTGGCCCTGCCTAGCGAGAGTGATGCTATGCCCTAACTGTTCCTGTTCACACCCGGCCTGGCTCTCCGCCCAGGCTACAGCCCCCTGAAGAGAGCGCTGTGTACTGAAGCCCTTTGGCTTTCTCTGGAAGTGGGGAAGGGCTGCGGCAGCTGAGGAGCTGTTAATTGCTGAACACTGTGAGAAAGTGCGGAGGCCTCCCTGTGAACCTCCAGGGCTGGGCTTGACCAGGGACGTGGAAAGGGACCGTGACTGATGGGCTTGCTGGCCATCTGTCCCGTTGACCGCACTGGACTGGAGCCAGGACTGTGAACTGATGGGATGGGCCGGTGGAACCGTTGCTCTCTGGCCCTCACTGCTGTCCAGGGGTCCCTTTACTCTGTATCTTTTAAAAACCTTTTTGCTCTTAAACCACAGCGTGAGAACAGGACCCCAGCATCCTCCATCTCAGCCAGGCCTGTCTAGGACCTACCTACCCCACAAGGCAGAGCATGCTGGGACGTGTCTGGGCTGTGAGTCCCAAGGATGTGCAGCTGCCTCTTCCTGCCTCTTCCTCCCCAGGCCGGCAGGCACGTGTCTGGGGTAGGAGGGCAAAGCTCTTCCCCTCCGAGCTTGTGACCTGCCACCCTCCTTGCTGTGGGGTGACTGTTAAGTGTTCCTCACAGGCGCTGTATGGAACAGCTGGGAGCTAAAGACCCGGTGGGTGGGAGGTGGGGGAGCAGGTCTCTGCAGAGGGGGTCATGCTGAGGTCCCAGCCTGTCCCATTTCTTGCCCTCCTCTGCTTCCTGGTCCACAGAGACAGGGACAAGAGGCTTCTCTGCCCTTCCCTCTCACACCGCGTCTGCCCCAAAGCTGTTTGCTTACCACCGTGAAGGACTATGTTCCCTCAGACTGTGTGCCAAAACAAACCCCTCCTCCCTCAAGCTGCTCCCTGTGAGATACTTGGTCACAGAGATGAGAAAAGAAAGTGCCCTCCAGTCCTCACACGCTCCACACTTCCTGCTGGGGCATTGCTCAGGAAGAGTGCAGGAATCCAGGGGTCAGCCCCTAGGACTGTGGAGAAGAAAAGGAAAAGGAAAAGCACTCTGGATGAGTCAGCTGGGCTCCCAAAGGCTGGGCAGCTTCGGGGAAATGAGAGCCAGCCGTGCTTTAGCCCCAGCTGACAATTTTAATGATGTATCTCCTGCTCTCTACCATCTAGGTGGGGGGAGGTGGTCCAGTTTTTGTCCATAAAAGGCTACGTAGTAAATACTGTCGGCTTGGTGTGTCGGTACTGTGGCCCTGCAGCTTTGCAGAGGCAGCACAGACACGTATGGGTGCAAACGTGATCTAATCCAACTTCATTCATAAAACCAGCCAGGATTTGCCCCTGTGCCCTCTCCTCCACCCTCACTCTCCACATCAGTCTCGGGCTTTAAGCAATGTAACGTAGTCTCTCTGAGCCCACCCAGCTCTTTGCCAACAGCATTATTTTTGACCAAAAGCCTTCGTTTCAACGTACACAATTCATGCGATTTTCATCTGGGATTGTGATTTGTGGTTTTCAGCTTATGTGGCGATCCTCTTCTTTTCCCCTCTTCTTTCTGACCAGCTCCCAATCTCTGTTGGCTTTTATGCCGTGAGGTCTTGGATCTTTCCACCCGTGTGTGATGTGGCCTGCAGCTGGCTTCTTTTCCCTGTGGTGAGCTATTTTCCTCATCCCCTTAGCCAAACAACCTTTTCCCGCAGGCCTGTAGCTAACGAAACCTTTAATTCCAGAAAAAGAATCTTGGAAGGCTAACCGCAGCAAGCTGTGCTTCCGGAGGCTTCCTGTCTACTCTTCTGGGCGTGCCCAGGCCCTCTCCTCTGCCTTGCCTGGAGGTCAGGCCTCATCTCAGCAGCCCGCCTCAGGGTGACTGGCCCCTTCGTTGCTTTGCTTCCCTGTTTTCTCTTTGCCCACCCCTCACCCCTACAGAACCTGAGTGCCACGGTGAACTAGGAACCGCTCACCCAAACTCCACCACTAGACTCTGGCCATCACCTCCCTGGAGCCTGGCACACAGCGCTTCCGGGAGGGCTGGGATGTAGCTCAGAGGGCATGACACCCGGCTCCACCCGCAGCCCTCTATAAACCTGCACACCCGTAACCCCACACGTAGGGAGGAAGGTGGGGGCAGGAGGGTTGGAAATGCCTCAGCATCCGTGGCTACCTGGGTTCAGGGCCAGCCTGGCATGCATGTGGCAGCTCTTAAAAAGAATCCTAGAAAAAGAACCAGGTGAGTTTGCTGCACCTGTGTCTGTTCACAGTTCAGCCTGAGAGTCCTTGTCAGCTCCCTAAAATATCTGGTTGACTTTCATGTGGAAGCGAGTGCCACAGATTAAATATATGTTGTGCTAGGACGTTCCCGATTTACCACAGCCTGTACACTGCCAGAAAAGCTTTCTGTATGTTAATTACGGTGGCTGGGGGTTTCTTCGGTCTTCCCAATGCTTGCAGGGGGAGGGGAGCACGCAGAAAGCTGGGAGGATCCTGTCGCTTTGGTGGCCCGCTGAGCCAGGGCAGTGCAGGCGGCAGGCTGGCTGTGAGGCTGCGAGGGAGGAGAAACTGACTCCTGGCTGCAGTAGGAGCTGTGCCCTGTTGACTAAGACTGAAATTTCATCTAGGGAACAGTTAAGCAAGAGGCAGGGGTGAGGAGAGCGCAAATCCCAGAATACAGACACACAAGATGAGCCGGAATACTGAGAAAGCGGAAAAACCTGACCTTGCTCCCCGTTGGAGCCTCAGAGGAGCCAAAGCAGTGTGGCAAGCCCATGGGTGCCACCGAAGTCCCCTGTGGCTACAGGTGAAAGAGCAGCACCCGTCCCGCACACACAGCGGGCCCAGACGCAGAGGCATCTGGGTGGTGTGAAGAAAGCATGGCTTCTTAGACTCTGGTTGTGATCCTGGCTCGGAACTTGCTTCGATTTCCTCATCTGTCAAATAAGCTCAGAGCCCATCCGTGCTGCCCATCCGTGGCCACCCCCCGGGTGTGTCCCTTGCTGCTAGGATGTAAGAGTCTGTGGATGAGACTCCTGGCACTGCCTCTCCCCTGCCCCTCCTCCGCTCTTGTCTCAGCTCACAGCTGGTGTGCCTCGGAGTGCAGGGAAGATGCTCTACTTCCGAACATTTGCTCAATCTGTGAACTTTGCTTAGGACCCCCTCCCCCCAGTTCCAGAATAAACACCGCTGCTTGTCTGGAACACCAGGCCCATGGCTTATGAACAACACAGAATCACACAGATTCTGGCTGACACTGCAAGGAGCCAGCGCATGTCGGTCCACCGCAGTCCCTCCCGAGCTGCTGATCAGGCTAGCGGTATGCCTTCCCAGCTCTGACCAGCAGGGGGCGACCTCCTCCTGTGTGCGTCTCCCGGCTCCCCACCCTGCCTGACTTCCCGAACACTGAGCTAAGGTTCTGGTTTCTGCCTCCGCCATCCGTCAGGATTTAGAGACGTGCAAGAAGCCCTCATGGCCAAGATCAGGGCAAGGTCTCCTTCTCAGCTGGGGAACAGGGCTCCTGGTGTCCTTGGCAGAGTTTTGGCTGTTGTCTCTCTTCTCTCGTTACATACATGTGGCAAGACAGGCCGCAAAGTCGGTCAGACTCATCCTGCCCCAGCAGGGATGAAAAGGGGTTAAGACACTCCCCATAGTGAGACACACCCAGAAGGTGTGTCACCTTCCAGAATGACACAAAGCTTGAAAACACCAATCCTCTGGGGAAGGGGCGTGCCGGACAGGGAGGTGGGCACCAGGGTCCTCAGAGCGACCTGGCCCACCAGGCAGTGCTCCACAGAGCCTCAGCCTCAGGGACACAGCACACCCACAGAGGTGGCGTGTCGGCTGAGGCTCCGTCTACCCAGTCTCAGGGGCCAAGCCTGCCCTGCAGTACCCGGCTTCAAGCTGCTGAATTGGGTCCACGACCTTGCAGAAAGTGTCCTGTCTCCTGCGTTGCCATCCCTGGGGCCCTCAGAAAGGGGTGTCCCGAGCCTGTTCCTCTGCCTACGGGAGCCTTTACTTTTTCAAGTCCGTTAGACAGAGATAAGGAGCATCGAAAGAAAGCATCATGTGTGATTTATGAAGAATGGACTAATTTAATCCTGGATTTCTTTTGTGTCTCCCATTTAGTAATTTGTTCCATTTCTTAATGGCTCAGGTTGTTCGTCAGACAGCGACTTGGTGCTTGAGTCATCACGCTAGGGACTGGAGGGTGGCCTAGATCTCAGAACGGGGGCAGCTGTGAGCTCTGCCTCCCACGCCTCCCCACTGGGGCATGGCCAGGTTGGCGGAGCTCCTGCTTCTGAATTCAGGTAGAGGAAGCAGAGCTGGTCTGGGTGGCCGTTCTCGGGAGTGTGGTGTGTGCTCGAAGCTGTGTGAAATGCGCTGCTGGTGCTGGCGCTGGCGCTGGCGCTGGAGGCAGCAGGAGGTGATTGGACCGTGAATCCTCATGTGGCCTCCCTTCACCTCCCAAGGCCTCAGGGTCAGATCCTGGGTGCTGGGCTCTCTCTGTGGCTCTGGAAAAGCTGCCCCCTCATCCGACTGCCTGCTCTCCTGAACCTGCTGCCTTTTATGTCTCAGTAAGAGTCGGGAGGCTCAGGGAAGAAAAGCACGTTGATGAAGAGAAAGGGAGAGGGCGCGACTCTACACAGGGGAGAAGTGGAGTCCCAGGAGGGAAGGCTGGAACCAGGACCCCGGGTGGACCCTCGAAGCCAGGGCACTTTGCCGTCTCCCCTCGGTCTTGCTCGGCTGCAAGGCTCATTAGTGGGCCATAGGGGTGCTGTGGGTATCAGAGTACAGCCCGGCCCTGGAGCACGGGCCTCAGGTTAGCTAGATGCGGGGGCCGGGTAGCAGCGGTAGCTCTCATTCCTGGGTCTAGGGTTTATGACATAGACGGCACAGCTGGCCACATTTTGTGGGCATTTGCCAGGTGAAGTGAAGGTCCTTGGGCCTGTCTTGTAAGCAGATAAACTTGGGGTGAGGATAATTGCCTAACTGGCCCAGCTGGTGTGGAGTGGAGCCTTCCAGACTCTGAATTCTGTCACACTGCCTTTGCCAGCTCCAGCTCTGCTGGCGTGGGTGGGCAAGGCTGCCTGTTCCATGGTGACGGCTGTGCTGTCCTTGACAGTGGCTCAGAGATCATTATCAAGGCTGTCAGCCCATTTGACTCTCCCAGGACACAGGCACAGGCAGACCTGAGGGAGAGAGAAAAACAAACTGCATTTGTCAATTCTTCTTCAGTGTGTGCTAGCCAAGTGCTCTCCCACTGAGCCACAGCCCAGCCTCGAGGCCGAGCTTGTCGATCGTAGATTCAGAGGAGGAGAGATGACCGCCCCAGAGGGCACAAGTTCCCTGCACAGCCACACCTGCCTGCAACTCCACTCCTGGGGATCCGGCACCCTCTTCTGGGCGCCTCGGGCACTGCACCCATGTTCAAATCCACACATACACATGTAACGAAAACTGAAAATGAGACCTTTGAAGTGCAATAACCAAGCATGTTCCCATGGTAGGCACACAGCTCCCCCGGCATTGCCGAGGCGCTCTTTCTGAAAGGAAACTAGGGTTTAGGTAGTGTGTGCTCTCCCGCTCTGCTCTCAGCAGTCTGCACAGCTTAATGTCCACACTTTGGGGATCTCTCCTTCGCACGTGTCTGTGATGTGTAGTGCGTACCTGCGTGCCTTTTCACTTGTGTGGGTGCACGCGTGGAATGTGGATCGTCCTTGCTCGCCTCTCTCCGTCTGCTTTGAGGCAGGGTCTCTCAGGCGAACCCAGGCCGTGCTGACATGGTTTGCATGGCCAGCTTGCTCGGCCCCCGCCTCCACAGGGTGGGATTTCAGGTGGGCTGACACCAGCATGCACATGGGCTCTGGGATACAGTTCTCACACCTGTTCAGGGCGTTAGCCACTGAGCTCTGAGCTGGGCCTTCATGTTTACGGTTTGGGCTTCTTTTGAGAACAGCAGGCGTCACTGTGGACAGCGGCACTTTTTTTCTGATCGGCTTTGGTACCACACGTGGCTGCAGGAAAGGGAGGCTGGGTGACTGAACTCACTCCTTTGTATTAGAACTCTTTGTTTGGGGCGTGGGAGTTTCCTCCATGGAGAACTGTAAACAGAATTTGTCAAAGCCTCCCTGGATGGGCTGGGGGATGTGGTTCAGGTGGGAGGGCTTCCCACGTGAGCCTGGATTCCATCCCTGTCCTGCATAAGCTGGCTGGAGTGGCACGCCCCACACCCACCACACCTGTGATCCCAGCGCTTTGGGGACGGGGCAGGAGGATCGGGAGCTCCGGGCCGTTCCTGGCAACGTGGCAAGTTGGAGGCCAGCCTGGACAACGTGAGGCCTTATCCCCCAAACAAAAACAAAACAGAAATGGTGGCAGGGTAAACCCCAGGGTACGCATATGTGAAAGACCCAAGGAAGGTGCAGGGTGTCCAAATTGTTCCTTCCTGCAGCGTTGAATTTAGCAGCCATTTGTATCAAGCCTTTGTAGAATCAACAAAGCCTTTTTAAAAGCCTCTTGATCCTCCAATTACAAGGTTTTTTAAAAAAACCTTTTTAAGCTGTGAAATGGCCTTTGTAATTCACATTCTAAAAGGAGGAAAACATGCCTGTTAGTTAAGGGAAGAAAGAGTGGCGCTTCTTATTTGTGGTCGCTGCAGAGACCCTGTGTCTAGGGCTCTCTCTGTGGGATAAGGAACGGGAAGGGACCTTTCCAGGATGCCGGGAGCCCTGCTTGTCTGGGTGACCTCGTGGAGCCCTGAGTGGGGCAGGATGAAGAGGGTGCTGAAGTCCCTCCAGCCCCACAGGAGCTTAATTTAGGACAACAAGCCAGCCTCCCACCCGAGTCAGCTTTCCCTTCAAAGACAAGCTGAGGACGTTCCCGACAGGCTTTGGAGCCAGTGCAACAAAAACCCGATCGATGAACCAATTTCTGCCACAGAGACAGACTGTGTCTCCAGCCGGTGAGGGGTGCCGGGGAGGCAGCGCCTGGGAAGGGGCCTGTCGGCCAGGCCGGAGAGCTGCACCTGCAGCCCTGTTCAGAGGCAGACCCCACCCCACGCCTCACCACGGGGCTCCTGAAGCTTGGTCAAGGCAGCAGCACTCAGGACACTGCTCTTCAGCCCAAACAGACTAGCGGGGCGATGGCCCTGCCAGAAAAACCTGCCCCCCCCCCGCCTGTTCTGCTGCTTGCAGAGACCCAGCCGTGGCGGCCAGGAGGGGTGTGCAGGAAAGGGCTGCCTCTCACAGTGTTTCACTTTGGGCTAAAACTTTCTGGCAAGATTTCAAAATGTTTTAGCCACCAGTTAACTCTGTCCTTCAAACCGTTCCCCAAAGGCCATGTCCACCAGACAAGCAGGCGACTCACATGTCTTTCCACACGCTCTGGTCACCCACCTCTGCAGGTGAGAGCCTAGACAGAGTGCCTGTATTTTTACCAGAGACAGCTGGCTGGTCGTACTACTCTGATGAAACTGGTCCCAACCTCTGAATTCTGGACACTTTCGTACACAAGCCTCAACTTCTAGAAGGCCGGCATTCCTGGTGATGTTCACTTCCCCGCCACGATGCCCTGCACCCTCAAACTGTGAGCCAAAATAACCCAGCCCTTACGCTGCGCTGCGTTTGTTATGCATTTTGTGTCAGCTCTGGGACAAGGCTCTAGAGAGGCAGTGTGGAATGACGCATGGCTCTCAGCGGTCCCAGAGATGATTTGGACAGGGTGGTGAGCTGATGATGACCAAGCCTCACCGGGTGGGGCTGGGTTCAGGAGGCTGTTTCTTTTGTCGGGACTACTGACCCTAATGTGTCCTCCTTCCAGAAGAGATGAGAGCCCTCCCCTGAGACAAATATTCTCCAGTCAAATTCCAACAGCATTTGATAATATATTTTTTCTTTGCTTCTCCCATGAGGAGTTGTGGCCCCAAAGTCAAGGGCCCACATTGCCTCGTGAATCAGAGCAGATGTCAAACAGGGAAACGCACATCAGTGGGACAAGAATGTCCCCTACAGACACTGTACAAAGAGCCCTTGGTATCGCTGTCCTCCCCTCTCGCTGTTTCTCCTTAAAAAGTGTTAACTTTTATTCACATGTGGCCATGTACATGAAGGTGCCTTGGGGGCCAGCAGAGGGCTGGCCTTCTTCAGCTGCCCAGCCAGCGTGGTGCTGGGAACTGAGCTGGGCCCGCTGCAAGACCAATAGTGCTCTTCACTGCTGGGCCACCTCTGCGGACCCTCCCACTTTTTAGCACGCAGTCTTGCTGTCCATTCAGACCAGCCTCCCAACAGTGTGGCTGGATTCCAGACGGGAGCCATCATGCCCGCTCCACTATTCTCTTTACCATGCACTCATCCCAGGGGCCCTTAATCTCCAAAACCAAAGCCCCGGAGCAGCGGCAGCACCCTCCTGCTTACGGGGCGGCTTGCCGATCCACAGACGGGCAAGGTGCCCCACGGGATTTCAGTTCTTGCTGAAGGTCGTACGTAGCCAGTAGCTGGTCTCGGAGCTGGAGGCAGAATCTGCAGCAGAAAGAGAAGGCTCCATAACGAGAACAATTCTGAAAGGCTCCCGAGGAGCGCACTCGGGAGGACAGCTAACCCCAGAAGCTCAGCCCCGGGGGCTGGGAGCACACTGGTGCGATCTCAGCGTCCCACGGCCCAGACAGGACCAGCTTCTGAAACCTCAACACGTTCACATCACACTGCCGTCTCCTAAGAAGCAGGTGAGGACTCGGGTGAGGCGGGGTTGGGAGGTCTGTCCTCCCTACGCGCCCTCATGGAATGGCAAGGACAGAGCAGAGGCCTCATTGTACCTTACTAAAGGAACTCGACTGGAGCACTCTCAGGGAAGGGACTCACACTCACGCCACACACTCGTGTATTGGATACCTGCCGGGTGCCAGCCTCAACTCCAGAACAGCCCTGACCTGGGAGGGTTGGCGGTGCGCTGGGGTGGCAACTCAGCCAGCACAGGATTAATCTCGGGAACAGTAGCCACGGTGGTCACGCATGCCACCAGAGCCCAGAGAAATCCGCTTCTCGGCCTGGGGACGGGAGCCTGGAGTGTGTGTGCAGTAGAGGGACCCCCCAGATGAAGAAGACCCGATGGTGGGAGAGAGGCAGAGCCAAGGGAAAAGAGGTGTCTTCGAGCCTAAGAAAAGTTTCAGTCTCCCAGTGAAGCGGCTCTGTGGCCCACACAGGCATGGTGAGCGGGAGGCCGTGTCAGTGTTCACCATCCGAGCGGTGCTGCTCTGAGGTTTGCAGCGATGGCTCTACTGGACAGAACATGACAGTGACTGCGAGCCAGCTCGACTCGCTAGCCGAGAGAAGCCGGGGTCCGCAGCTCCGTCTAATGCTTCCTATCACCAGCCTGTGTGAGCTTGGAGGGAGCTTCTCCCACGGTTGAGTCAGATGAAAACCCAAAGTGACTGTACCCCAACTTCAACCCGTGAGACCTTACACAGAGGCCCCAGATCAGTGCTGACCAGACCCTGGCCTCACAGACCCGTGAGATAGCCAGGGCGTGTTAACGCTGGGGGCTGCGGCGATTCAGAGTACGACATGAGATGAGCACCAGTGGGGAGCTTGGAAGGCAGACGGGGCCGAGTCACGAAACGTCGGTGGAGGGAGTGGGTTTGACCAGCTGTGGGGAAGAGGGGGCCCTGGGAGTCCATTGCTGGGAGGCGGCGGGCTGAGGTAGTGGAAACAGCGTGAGCTGGGGGAGCGAAGCGGACCGGGTAGAAAGGCCGAGAGCTGTGTAGGAGCCTGAGCTATGTCCAAGTGGGCAGCCAGGCCGGCCTGGCCACTGAAGCGCAGGGTCAAGATCACAGCCAAGTTCAGGAGGTGAGGCTGGGGGGGCTGGAGACTGAGCCTGTCGTCTGGGGACACAACCAGATTGCTCTTGATGAGGTGAGTCCTCTCCTCTTGTGTGGCAGAGGCGCTCAGAGGCCTTTAGCCCGGCTGTCCTGTCCTTGTTCCTGCTGGACACACTGGCTCCCTAATGCTGGGCCTGCAATTACACATGTTTCCCCGCCTGGCCCACAGCTCCTCACGGGGAGCCCACAGTCAAGGAGGAGACCCGAGCAGGGCATCGGGTATCTTCTTGGCCAAACCTCCCCATGGTGCACCGTGTGTGTGTGTGTGTGTGTGTGTGTGTGTGTGTGTGTGTGTACGCTCTCTGCGGTGCACTGTGTTGGTGACTCCCTGGCGGCTAAGCCTGGCAGCATGTGAGAGCTGTACATGCCACTGGCTCACATCACTTAGTGAGCTGTGGCATCTTCCTCCTGGCAGAAATGCCATGTGCAGGAAGCCATCTTTGAGAGGAGGGTGAGGGCCACTTCCCAGGATGGCAGGGAGGTCAGAAGGAAGGAGCCAAGGCTTTGCTGGGCACTCTGTCCTCAGCATGGCTTCAAAGCGTGTGGTGGGATGCTCCTCAAGTCCTCGCTGAGGTACATTCCCGTCACTCCCCGTCCTGTGGCCCCTGCCCCTTGCTTGTGGTTGGAGGGATGACCGAAAAGCACAGTCTTCCCCACTGTGCAGAGATTGTGCCAATGTGCCAGTGCGTGGGGCCTAGGACAGAGTAACCCTGTGCCCTGTCACCAGCCTGGAGCCAGCAAGTTCCACAAACATGCTGACCTAGGCTCTCCCTCCCAGCCTCAGCCCCACAGCGGTGCACACGTGCCCAGCCCATAAGTATCTTATTTTGTGTTCCTGCCAGCCCCACTAATAGGGCTAATGCTTCCGGAGGAGCAGCCCAAGGCTGCATTAGTCGCAGATGTTGGATTGATTTAAAACAAAGAGCCTGACCACCAAGCTCTCTCCGTGGTTTCTCTTCCGGCCACTCTGCTTACAGGGTTAGCTCTGAAATGCAATTAAGGCATTTAAAAGTACATTTTCAGGAAGATGCAGAATTGATGAGCAGAGCTGCTCCTGCGGGTACCTCCGGATCATTGCAGATCAAGGGAAGGGAGCTGGTCCTGCTCTGAGTGTCCACATCCACAAAAAGTTTTGAGTCTTCAAGGTGGGGGGCGACCCTGGGAGGGCAGGAGGAGGGTGCCTGTTGGTGCAAGTTCTCTGGGAGTCTCGATCCCTCTGTGGGGTCCCTAGGAGGGGGCAGGGCTACAGAGCAGGTGTGCTTGACCCCCGGCCTCCCACTTCCTGAGTGCAGAGTCAGCACCACCCATGGCCTGGGGCCCACTAAGATTGGGCCAGCTGGGCTCCATCTTGACAGAGCCCGGGCGAGGCTATCTTGCAGCAGCGGCTATCTTGATGGCACCACGGGCCTCCGTGCTGGACTCACGCCATGCTTCCCAGGTCAGCTCTGAGGGTCCTTCCATATCAGGAGAGCGAGCCATGCTTGGGGGAGGCAGAGGTCTCAGCTGGGCATGCTTATACTCCATGACCATTACACAGACACACAAAACATAACAGGCAGCGCCAAGCCCCAGCACATGGGAGCAAGGCTTATTCTGGGGGCCAAAGTAAGATGGGGTCAAGAATCGGGGCAGAATGGTGCTGCCACCATGGGGGAAGAGGAAGGAAAAGATCGTTTATGAGAATTTCCTTTAAGAAAGGCTTGCTCAGAGGGGGGCAGTCCAAGATGCTGAATGTGAGGACTGGAGAATGCACAAGGGTGGGCGCCAGTGATGACAGAGCACGGCCCAGGGCCGTCTGCCTGGGACCTGTGCTGGGTTGGGAGGCAACTGCCGCCTGCATCCTCTGCCTCCTGCATGTCACCCCCAGCGCTGAACACAGTGTAAGAATGTCAGGCATTAAGGACATTACACATTCAGTCCCTGTAGGTGGGGTCTTACCTGGCTCCTTACTGCTCCATCTAGGGACCAAGAGCATCTTCTGCACAGGCCACTGGTGAAGGGTGCCTCAGGTGCCCTGTTACAGCAGGGCTTAGAAAGATGGTCAGAAGTCAACAGTAGAGGGAGGGAGGGAGGGAGGGAAGGGGGAAGGGAAGGGAGGGAGAGAAGCAGGAGGAAGAGGAGAGAGAGGGGGAGAGGGAGGGAGGGTAGAGAAGGAGGAGGAGAAGGAGGAGGAGAAGGAGAGAGCGTGCTATCCATGTAGACAAATAATAAAGGAAGAAGGGAGAAGTGAAGCCAGTGTGGGTGGCTGTAGATACTTGGCTTGTGAGGCTTGGTGGGAAATGAGCTGGGAGAGTAGGTGGAGATGCACGTTTAGAGTTCCAGAACCTGCTGAGAAGCCCCTTGGCAATGCTGAGCCACAGAAGGTTCTAGGTCCAGAGGAGAGGAGGTCAGATAGAAATCGCTGGAAGACCAGCCTAGCCGGGAATGGGAGAGATGTCTATACAATGCGTCTGCGTCTACCTTGTCTGGTTCTAGAAGAGCTCTGTGTCTATACAATGTAGCTTTGACATCAATGGGACAAGTTTTCCAGCCACTACCTGGTGCCCACCCGCCTCACACTCAATCTCTCCCCTCACTCTTCTATCCCTGTGGAAACTTCGTGATGGCTATTGTCTTCCTTGGGAATCTACTGGGGAAGTGAGGAAGTCAGGACCTCCTGGGAAGCTGCGTGGGGCACAGCTGAGATCCATCCTGCTTGACCGTCTGCAGCCTGAGGCGCTTACCGTTCACTTCTCGCCCTCCCGAGTCTGTGTGTGGCCCCAGGTATCAGTCCCGATCACACACACCATAGGTCAAGGTGTGCAAGGACCAGGCAATTCCTGGTGCATTCCTGGGAGAATAAGGACAGGCGGGCTCTGCAGGACTGTGGGTACTCACCCCCCACCATCCTGCTCCTCCTCCTTCACCTCTTCCCTTCACAATCGCACCAGGTAGAAGGGGGACCTGTGGTCACTATTCCCCTCCCTCCCACTGGCATCTTCAGCCTGCTGAGTCTGGCCTGGATGCTCCCTAGGGCCCTACACTGTTCACCCACTGGAGCATTCTCAGCTCTCAGCATCTGACTCTTCAACACCATGAAACACTCCACTCATCCTTTCGGAGTGCGCGTATCATCTGTCTTTGACGTAACTCCCACTTCGCTGAGCATGTGTTTTCTGACAATTTTGGGACCTTTGGAGTGAACCCGTATGACTTGAAAGGGCACACAGGGTCCCCAGGATCTTCATTCTGTCCCACAGAGGACCACGCCCTTAGCTTCTACTGCTCAGGAGGTGATTCATAGACTGTGAGGCTTGGGTCTTCCCAGCTGCATATTTGTCATTTTTCTCTGGGAAACCTGAAATGGACCCATGACTCTCCCTTCACCCAAACGTCACATCTGAACCTATGTCCTGCCCCAGCTCACACGCACAGCTACGAAGGCTGGAGACGTCCCTGATTCCTTCCTCTGCCTTCTCCCTCAGACCTGGCCGTTCCCGAGACCGGATGAATTTACCACCTACATCTCCCCCTGTCACTCTGATCTGTGTCCATCACCCACACGACTCTAAGCTGCCATTGTCATGTGTGAGCTGCTGCTGCCACCCCTAAGCTTGTGTCCTGTGTGGCTCCCTCCAGTCTCTGGCCACACTTTCCACATTATGTTGGGGGAAGGGATGGAGGGACGGCAGCTGGCTGAAGTGTGCTCTAGCTCTGCTTGTCACAGTTATTGTCCCCTCACTGCCATCCTGACATGGACTGGGAGACTTTTAAGGGCCCAGGGTCCACCTGCCTACAGCCAGCTTCCACGCGGGCGTGCCTTCCCTCTGTGAACTCACAGTCTGCACACACCAGCCACCAGTTTACCCATGCTGGGCCCTCCGTCTGGAACGACCTGCCTTCCACCTTTCCTTCCTGAGCTCTGACTTCACTCTTGACGACAGCTTCCCAAAGGTCTCACTCCCAGAGATGAACTCTCAGGATGTCACACACACAATTTTAGTTCTGACTCATGCTTATTCCTGCCATAAACTGTGAGTAAGTGTGGCGTCCGCTTTGGATGACCATTGCGTTCTTGTTTAATTTAGAGTCTGGCCACCATAGATGCTAAACCAACGTCCACCCCACGCGTGATTCCACGTGAGCCTAATCCAACCCTGTGACACCAGGGCTGGGTCAGCGCTCTCAACGGAAAAACAGAAAGCCGTGGGTCTTAACAGAAGGGGGTGGGTGCAGACAGCAGCACCTCTGCTAGGGGACTTTCACTTCACCTAGATCCCTGATTTATTCTTGGAGGAAGAATTTTTATTTCTCTGTCCATGGAAAAACAAAATTTAAAGACCACAAAATTTAAAGCAAGACCACAGTTTGAGAAACATACTGTCCCAGGTTCATACCCCAGTTTTGGCACTTGCCAGTCTTCCTGAGTCTCCCCCGTGTTGTCAGGAATGGTACCCTAAGGGTCAAGGAGGCACCAACAAGCAGCTGGCTTTCAGGGTTGGTGGGGACATTGGGGAGATGTGTTGAGCATACTCAGCAGTCATCCAGGGATCCAGGGGTTCCCTAGGGACAACAGGAAAGGGAGGCCAGACATCTGGGGGTTAGGGTAGAAGCTGGGAAACTGCCCAAGTTATCCTGACTTGAAGTCAGCAGTGAGAAAGCCATTTGTCCTGGTATTCTGCTTTTAGATTCCTTTCTCTAAGCTTGATGAAGATCTCCATAGCTTCATCTCAGTCCCCAGCTTGCTTCTTGGGTCTTGCATTGACCTGTCTCTCACTTGCAGAGACTGCAAAGCTGAAGGCTTTAAAATAAGGTTATCTCATTGCTAGAGGGTTGTTGGTCCCCCTGCCCCCAACTGTACTACTGAGCTTTCAGTAGAGTGATTCATGGGCACGCATTTACAGCTGAAGTTGTAGATCTGTTTTTAGAAATTATTATCAGGCATTAAAACAAAACAGGCCTTATTAATAATTTACCAGAAAAAGATACGATGCAATATCCTACAATAATAATCTTTAATGCTGGAATAAGTATTCTGCTTTTTAAAATTCCTTCACCCTAGCTCCATGACCTGTAACCTGAAATAATATTTATCATCTAAGCAGGGGTTGGTTCCATTTCTAGAGAATTTGTCCCCCAAATCCAGGACAAATTCCTGCTGTGAGCATTTAATAGAAGCAGAGTAGAACCATTTGAAGGTGAAATGGAGCAGAAAGGTTAAGCTCCCAAGGAAAAGCCAGGCCTCATGGAGGCAGCTGGCCCCGTTGGTCCCATGCCCATACCCTGTAGGCAGCACCCTGCACGTTACTGCAAACAGTTCCTACTTCTTGCCCTTTTCTCCAGGGTTTCTCCACGCACGGAGCAGGTCTGGGGGTAGCGGGAATGGAGGCTCTCACACAGGGGCACCTCCACCAAGGGAAGGGAAGTTCCATGAACCTCCACCTTCTTTGCCTCCCTACAGGGCAACATGGACTGTGCCCAACACATCTCCCCCATGGCCCTGCCCCCCAAAGCACACTGATCACTGGTGTGGCCCTCGACACCTCCCTCACCCTCTCCTGCTCATCACAGTAAACCAACTGCACCGAGTGATCGTCTCTGGGATTTGGGACCATGAAGGAGGGGTCAGTGAGAACATGCTAGGCAGTGAGAAAGTTCCTGGTACATGGCTAGTGGCTTCTGGGGATCCAGAGCCACACTGAGGGGACTCTGCCTAGAATTCCCTCCCAGGAGAAGAGGAAGGCTGGAGCCTTTACCCAGCAGCTTCTGTTCCTAACTGGTTGGAGGTTGATTCACGCATGTCCCATAGTCCTTTTCCTGTTCTTCACATCCACTTCTTTGACCAAACTCTCATGTCAGAGAAAGACACACTGTGAGAGCCAAGAAGGTGTTAGCGTGTTGGGACTATCTCTTGTCAGCTGCTAAGAATTCAGGTGGCCCAACATGAGGACACAGCCCAGTCCATGTGGCAGGAAAGGTGGAGGGACAAGGCATGACAAGCAAGGTAAGACGTGGTGTGGAGGGCAGCCTGCGCCCAATGTCCTCTGCAGGGGAAGCTACGCTGCGGCTGGACTTTGAGTCACCAGCTCATGGAGAACACTAGTTCTAAAGCAAACTAAGCCTCCTGGGACTAGAACACAATCTGAAGACCAGAGCAGCCAGTGACCCCAGAGTGGGGACACAGGCAGTGTTCATTAGCTGGTACCTCCTGCGTGGGGACCGCAGGCCACATTTCTTTGTTTCTTTTCCTCCTTGATATGTCTTTCAAACTAGAGCACACTCTCCTGCCTCAGCCTCAGTTCCAGTTTCCTGTCTATTGCTATTATAAAAGTGACACAGGGAGGGAGAGGTTTACAGTCTCAGGTTAGCCTGCGACTGAGGGGAAGTGAAGGCAGGAACCCCAGCTGGTCGCACGCTCGTCAAGAGCAGAGGAGACAGTCCGGAGCGCGTTTGCATTCCCAGCCGTGTGTGCAGTCCCGGCCCCGGCCCACAAGGCCAGGCCACCATACTTTTTCCACCTCTGTCAGCAAGACAATGCAGGGTAGACATCCCCCTGGCAAGCTTGGTCTGGATAACTCCTTAGTTGAGACTCTTGGGTGACTCTGGGTGGTGACAGCTGACAAGGAGAGCTGTCCCAGCTTCCTGGTGGCCTCTGCAGGGACTTCGGGAGCCTGAACACTCTGGGCACTGCAGGGCCTCTTCCTCAGTTAATGTCTGTCTCTGAGAAGAAATTTCCCAGACATGGAGCTCATTCCTCTTCCTCAGACCTGCTGTCAGCTGTAGGAAGGGAGCTGGGTGGTGACCTGACAGCCGAGCTCTCCTGGGAGGGGGTGGCGAATCCCAGAGACAGAATATCTGGAAAGCAAGGGTTACAGTAAGATCCATAAGCACAAAAAGTCCGTGTGTGTGTGTGTGTGTGTGTGTGTGTGTGTGTGTGTGTGTGCACATGGACGCTAGAGGGCAACCTAGGTGTGATTCCTCAGGAGCTGGCCATCTTGGGATCTGATGAGGCAGGGTCTATCACCGGGTCTGAGGCTGCTGGTTGGGTTAGGTTGGTTGGCCAGCCCGAGTCTCGGGTCTCCGTTCCTAGTGCTGAGATTGCAGACACAGGCCATCCCACACGGCTTTCCACCCGGCTCTGGGGTCAAACTCAGGTTTTCATGTGGCACAGCTGGCGCAGCACGTGCGTCACCCGAGGGGCTTTCCCTAGCCCCTAAAGTCTCCATCTGGGCACACTGTGAGGGTTGTTTAGAGTGTTCAGGTCTGGGCACGCCTGTGAGACACACCTGTGAGGGGTTGCCTGATTAGGTGAGTCAGGGTGGGAAGGCCACTCTGAGGAAAAGAGAACCCTGGACTGAGGTTGCAGAGGTCGTGGCGGGGGAGGGGGCGTTGCTGCCTCCTCTCTGCAGAGCAGTTGTGTGAGCGCTCAGAGCCAGGAATTCGCTGCCAAGATGAACTGTAATGGGAGACCGTGAGCCAAATAAACCCTTTCCCTCCATGTTGCTTTTGTGGGGGTGTTTTAATCTAAGCAACAAAAAAGAAACTAAGACTATGTCCTTGGAAATGATGAGTTTGCCTGCAGGGGACTCCAGGTTCCAGACTCTGAGGCCTCAGCTCTTTTGATTCCCTGTCTCAAAGAAAAAAAGAAAGAGAAAAGAGACGGGAAGGGGGAAGAGAAGGGGAGGGGAGGGAAAGGTCAGGAGAAGGGAGGGGAAGGAAGGAGAGATGAGGAAAAGGGAAGGGAGGGGAGGGAAAAGGAGGGGAGGAAAAGGGAAGGAAAGGGAAGAGAGGGAAAGGGAAGGTAGGGGAGGGGAGGGGAAGGGAGGAAAAGGGAGGGGAGGGGAGAAGAGGAGAGAGGAGGGGAGGGGAGATGAGGGGAGGGGAGGGGAAAGGAGGGGAGGAAAAGCGAAGGGAAGGAAGGAGAGGGGGGATAAGGAAGGGGAGGGCAGGGGAGGGGAGAAGAGGAGGGAGGGGAGAAGGCCTCAACAGAAACACAGCTGATACCTTGACCTTGACCTTTCCACTTCCAGACTGTGAAGAGGTAAGTGACTTGTTTAAGCCCTTGGTGGCTGGAGTAGACTCGGCTGACAGGTGTGTTAATATTCCCCTATTAATAGTCCTCAGCCTCCCATTGCCCTCCCCTCAGGGTAGTGTTTTCCTGTCCTTCTGGAGTCAGCATGGCCATCTAATTTGATTTGTTGACACATGAACAGAAGGGACACTGCGGACCGTGGCTCTGAAGCCGAATTACTGCTCAAGTGGGGTCGGTGCCAAGAAGACTCATCTTTCTGTGAAACCACTCTGTCCTTTCAGGCCTTCTGCAGTTAGCCTCCAGAACACAGTGGCTTCACAGATCACAGGGAGGAAGAGGTTCCACAGAAGAACGAGAAAATGAGAAGTAGGAAGGCTGCTCTCACTTGAGGGTAAAACACACCACAAGCCGCACATCGCCAAAGCAGTGCAGTGTTAGGGAAGGAAGAGGTGAATCAGAAAGAGATGCTAACATGCATCCCAGCATACTCTGGGGTGTCTGTAGGGCCAGTAGTGTCTAGACCAGCCTAGAACAGGATGCTCGATAAATTAAAACAATAAGACTTGGTATCCACTAGAAATAGAGTTGGACCCTTCAGTACAGAGAGTAAATGTCTTGTGTATTAGACTTAAATGTGAAAGTAAAACAATAAACTTTCCATCACACAATCTACACGCACGAGAAGACTCTAAAAGACGCGTGTATGAGAACCTCTGTCCTCTGCTCCTGGGGGCTTCCTCGGTGTCCTGGGTGGGGAAACGGGTGCTGGCTTTCTGCCACCTGTGCAGTGGAAGCAAAAGGCAGCACTCCACATCTTCTATAGGGCCTGGCCTAGCTCCTCCCCATCTCCTCACCTCCTCCTGCTGCCCTTGTCCCTGCCACAAGGGCTCACCCGCAACCACCCCTGGGGGGGTCCTGTAGGGTGGGAGATAAAGGACTTCCCCTCCTCCACCCAGGAGAGGCAGAAAGTGCCCCTCCTCCAGTGAGACCACCCCCCCTCCCTGAAGTTTCACGGCCTCCTAAGTCAGCACCTGGGGTGCAGAGCCTGTCCCATACCATAACACCCTTCCCAGGTAACGTCAAGGGGTCATCCAGCCACACAGAGGTGTGTGACATGGGGGGTGGGTCAGGCAAGCCTGCCAGCATGGCCCATCTCTCTCCTCAGGTGATTCCGGGTGTCCTGTGGCAGAGAGGGTGGAGGGAGCTGGCAGCACTCCTCCTGCTGTCCTTCGGGCCCAATGGGGTGCTAGCTTTACACACCCAGTGGAGGCAAGGCAGAGGTGCGAGCCAGCACCCACTTTTACCGGAACGGGCCAGGAGGGAGGTGAGCACGTGGTCAGCCTTGCACTGGGGACTGGCACTCCATCTGCTTCCATTAACATGGCGCCAAGCAAGAGCTCAGGACCCGCCACATGTGGGAACTGCTTGTAAAAGTAGGCAGTGCCTGGCCCAGAGCCTCTAAATGAAGATGCAGGAGCAGTCAAATGCAACGGAAAGTTTTCACACCAAGAGCCAAGGGGTCACAACTGGAATGAGAAAAAGCAAAAAATTAAACATCAACAGAGTTTAATTTAGTGTTAGGATGACGTTGCAAAACTTAAAAAGTAGGATGATGTTGCAAAACTTTAAAAGCCACCGTGAAAACGACCAACTTCAACTTTTAAATTTGTCATGAAACAAATTTAAAAACAGAAAATCTTAGCAAAGGAATAGAAGGTATAACAAAACCCAAGGATTCCTAAGACCCCAAAATACAATTTATGAAAGAAAAACTAAAAGCATCGGAGAACTTTTAGGTGGGCATATTCAGTTTAGTTTGATTAGACAGGGGGGCAAAGGTTTTCTGATGGGTGTGTTTTACACCTTCAGGTAATACCATACTTGACAGTGAAAACCCAGTGATAGCGTTCTCCCCAGGAGGGAATGCGACAGGAGCTGTCTGTCCTGACTTCTGTCCAACACAGCACTGGAGGTGACAGCTGGGAAAACAAGGCAAGAAAAATGTTCATGAAAGGAAAAAGAATTTATCTCTATTTGCAGATACTAACTAATGTGTAGAACATCCTAATAAATTATTTGAACGAATAAATGAGCCTGTGTGGCTATGAATGAGATGTAAGGCCAATAGATGAAAGCTTTTACACCCACCAGCCACAGACTTAGCCTGTGACTAAAGGCTTTGCCCTGGCTCAGGCAACCAAAAAACGCTCTAAGAAGCAAATGTTTTCAACAGTCACAGACTAGAAAGATCAGCTTTGCAGATTCTCCCTTATTACGAAGGCCCAGCCTGGGAGGACGTCCTTGCCTGCTCCCCAGTCCCGGATGTCCTTTCTGAGTGAGAAGAGAGCATCTCTCTGTGGTGTCACCTGCACCCAAATGGCCCCTGATGTCACAGGAGCCTCTGTTCCCTGGTGGGGGGGAGAGGGGCTGCAGAGAGATGGGATCAGGCTTCTGGGCTCCATCTATCCTGCTGTATGGTACAATACAGTCAGCACGGCTTCAGTTCTCAGGTATGACAATCAAGTCCAACTCCATGGTGAACCAACTGATCTCTGGACTTAGGGACCAGAGACAGGAAGTGATGGGTGGTGTCTACATTCCCATCACCAACACCTTGTTTAACGCTGGAACCCATTCGCTACCGTGATTTTACACATGCACACACAGATACACACGTGCAGATGGGGAGGAGGAGGTGGGGGAGAGAGATTTGACAACACATTCTCTTAGGCTGCTAGGAATTTTCAGAAGTACAAATTAATCTTTCCAAACTAATTTACACTATTGGATTAGTCTACATCCAGATCCGATGATGAGAAATTTTTTTTACACTTGTGTTTACTTTTATTACATGTGTATGGGTGTTGTGCCTGCGGGTGTGTCCCTGCAGCTGTGTAGGCAGTGCCCAAGGAGACCAGAAAGGTCCTCTGAAGCTAGAGTTACGGGCAGCTGTGAGCTGCCATGCAGGTTCCGGGAATCCAACCCAGATCCTGGCAAGAGCGGCCAGTGCTCTTGGCCCCCGAGCCACCCGTCCGACGGTGCCTTCTGCACACACCTGACAGTCGTTCCTGACAGTGCTAGATTTTGCTGGGCACTTGGGGACTCCCGCCGTGTGTCTGCGTCCGTTTGGTTACCTCCCTTTGCGTTGTTATTTTCAACAGTTTGACGGTGAGCATTTCCGTCCCTCGCCCCTTCAAGCATTTCCTCCAGGAGCAGTTCCCGGAGGTGGAGTCAATAGTGCAAAGTGTCTTGGTTGATATTCAAAACTGCCTCCCTGAGAGGCTCAGCGTGCTGCTCACACTATCTCCTCTGGAGTGAGTCTGCATGCTGCTGCTGAGAGGTGGGGCACACGGAAGAGCCTGTGGATGTCGACAAAGTGCACCTCTCACGTGTGGGAAGCCAGCACTGGAGGGGTGACTCCTGGCAGCTCGATGTTGGCCAGTCTAGCCTCACCAGGGAGCACCAGGCCACAAGAGATCCTGTCTCGAGGGAGGTCTCGTGAGGCCGGCACTCCTGAGGATGACACCCAAAGTGTGTCCACACACATGAACGCACACGCGCACACACATGCACCTGCGCACACGCACAGCCACACAGACACACACACACTATTTTCTAATAGTATTCCGGAAGGAGTCCACCCCTGCCTAGCCTGGGATCCCTAGGAAACGCACTCCTCAGGGGGACAGAAATGGCACCCCACTGCCACAGCCAGTCAGCCCATGCCTGCCAGGCTTCGGTGCCATCTGAGCTAGGCAGGAAGGCACAGATAAGTGTTAATGTTCTGACACCAAAGATTTCCACTCGAGTAACAGCAGAGCAGGATGCTGACTCATGATGACGTCAGGAGCACACTCCTCAGTCACGTGTAGACAGATGACACAGGAGCCCACTGCTGACTGCTGACCAGGGGTGGACGGGAGACGACCATTCCTCTCCCACCTGGAGCCTTGAGGCCGCTGGTGTGAATATAGACCTGCACCGTGCGAGCCCGTCTCCTCAAACACTCCATCTCCTCACAAGCTCCAACTGGTCACCCCCTTGCCACTGCTCTTCTTTTTGAGACACCTGCTCGGCCCCCCAAGCTGTGTGCCCTACCCCTGCAGTAAGTCTGGAGCCCAGCTTGTTGAGCTAAGGTGACCCCGAGGAATGCACAGATGTGCCAGGCACCTGTGCTAGGGTTATGCTTGTCTTTCACATGTGACCAAGTCAACTCAGTTTCCATCCTAAATTGAACTTAGGATTTCAAACCTGTACTTGGGCTGGAGAAAGTGTCCAGAGAAAACTGGGAATAGCACTACCTCAAGACCCAGCTCTACCACTCCTGGGCACATACCCAAAAGATGTCCCTCCATGCTGCAAGGACACTTGTTCAACTATGTTCATAGCTTTATTTGTAACAGCCAGAATCTGGGAACAACCTAGATGTCCCTCAGCCGAAGACTGGATAAAGAAACTGTGCTTGGCTGCCACTCCTGAGGGCATCAGCTGCATGAATGCTGGCAGCAGTCCTTGGGAAGACACTGATGGTGGAAAAGTGAGCTGCAGGCATACATTTCCCTGACTCAACTAGAGAGATCCACAGGGCGGGATACCGTAGCAATGAGCAGCAGGACCGTCATGGCCAATCTTTAGTAGTTACAATCAACGGCCACCTTGAGAAGTACTAACAGGCTCCCGGCACCTGGCCTGACAGTAAGACCCCTTCCACCAGGCCCACGACAAATAACAGGCTGGAAGCTCAAGCTAAAGACTCAAAGGCTTCAGGCTGGAGGAGATTAAAGTTAAGACACAGGGTGAGGGACACTCTCAGCCTCTCTCCGTCACAAGAACCAGGCCAAACCCTAAACAGCACTTTTGAGAAGAGGAGGCAGAATGGCTAGTGTCTCTCCATTCCCAGCAGACACTCCAGGCAACCCACGAGTTAAGGCCATTGCCCTAGAGGGTGAAGATGACCACTGTATTTCTGTGCAGCGTCCTCCTGACCTTGTGCCAACCAGACAACAGACAAGGTTGTATTTCTGTTCAGGACACATTACAGCTTTCTTGGAGGTGGATAAATGAACAGGATTAGACACCCTCTTTTACCCTTCTAGGGGGGGGACTGCCCATTACTCTCGTCTAACCAATGTGTTCTCAAAGTCCGCAGGCCTGGATTTAAAGCCAGCTGAAGATGTTGCAGTCTGCCCTTGACACTGACCCGCTGAGGAGCTTAAACTCTTCGGCTCCGCCCCGCAGTCACTGAGTGTTGTGGCTGTCTTTGAGGGCTTCATTAATAACAGATGGAAACCTGTTGGGAAATCTTGGGAACCTTCTGTGGGTGAGACCAGATGCCCCTTAACTAGTGGTTGATGGGGGAGGGGCCATCGCTGGGTTTGTGGTCCTGGTTCTAGAAGAAGCCAGTGGGCAGCACCCTCCATGGCCTCTACTCCTGCCGCCAGGTTCCTGCCGGTTTGAGTTCCTGTCCTGACTTCCTTCAGTGGTGTAGAAGCTAAGCTGGATAAACCCTTTCCTCCCCAGGTTGCTTTGGTCATGGTGTTTCATCATGGCAACAGGAACCCTAGGTCTGAGAGTCACGAACCACTTTTCTTTAGGTGTGTTATGCCCAGTTCATGAGACCCCCAAAGACCACCAGGAATCGACTCCCCTGTAAAACACATGAGGATCTTTTTTATTACAAGCTGGAGCCCAGGTCACAGCAACCTCCTTGGTAAAGAGGAGGAATGTGGAGGGGCTGTCTAAGGGAACAAGGTTTTTAAAGGGAAAAACTACAAGTGGTGGGTTACATGCCTTGGCATTACATGATTGGGCAAGAGAAATTGACTTTTGAAGTGATTGCTTTACTTTAGGTGCCAAGACCACAAACAGTTCTGGCCTGGCCATCTGGGCTGGTTGCCTAGCAACTGTATCTTTAATGGGCAGGAAAAGAATGCAGTAAGGTTAGTCCTCCCCTGCAGGTGGCTGGACATGTCTCCATACGGCTGGCCTTTGTTCAGGCTTGTGCTTTAAACTTTAAACCAATACCCCAAAAATCTAAATTTTAATTCTTTGGTCTCTCGGGTGGTTGCTTGGCGTTAAGAATGAAAATAATTAGGAAACCAAGAAAGCACCCAAACAATACTGACACAACTCCATCACTATTATTTCAAGGAACATCAGGCACCATGGCTCACCCCAGTAGTCCCAGGGTTTGGGATGCTGAGACAGGAGGATTTCTATGCATCGAGGTTAATTGGGGTATAGATGCTGAAATACATACAGCATGTCAGGGTACACATGCCATGGTAGTGGCAGAAACACTCCAAAAGAGAAAAAGTGAAAACAAAATCATTTACAAAGGTTTAAAAACAGAAAAAGAAACAATGTGTTCCCAAGGATTAGATCAACCAGAGCAGCTGAAGGAGAACGAACTCTGTGTGCCAGGTCCTGGTGCCTGAGGATTTGGGACTCACAGCCCTGCCTCGTGCTTTTGAGTCAGAATGTCTCTTTCTCATAATGAAACAATAGAGACTGTAGAATGGGACACACGGGGCAAGCCTGAGTGTGTGCGTGTGTGCATGATAAGTAAGCCTGTGTGTCTATGTGTGTGTGTTTGTACATCTGTGTATGTGCATATGTGTTTCTCTGTGTGTCTATGTGTGAGTGGTGTGGCATGTGCCAGGTAATGCATTTCTCCTCTGGACTGTAGTTAGGGTGTCAAGGTCAGGTCATTACTTTGAGAGCATTATCTGAGGCCTGGAAATGGCTGACGGAATGTCCGTCCTTAAGGGAACGTTTCCGGTGGACTCTGCCGCAGAGGGGCGGTTGGCATAACTGACCTCTGAGGCTCCTTCCATCTTTAAAATCTCCATCCTCAGCTATACAGCGGGCTGGCCAACAGGATGTGGCTGCTCAGGTTTTAAAACACAGGTCACACAAATCACTGATGAAATTTGCAATCGTGTAAGCCATGCGGTGACTCAGGGCTTCTGTCCCACATGTCTTGAGATGATCACAGGATATGACAGTAATTTTCCAAAGCCCGGTCCCATTCAGATTCTCCCTCTGCTTAACGATTTGTGACTTCGCTGGCAGGCTGTGGGGTGTGGGTTGGCAGGACAATCTACTTCAGCGTCACCCTGCCCACACCCTTCACCAACAGAGCGTGGGAGCAGGTCAGAGAGAGTGTGCAGAACGGCGTGGTCCTCTCTTTGGAAGAGGGCACCCCAGCTGCTTGGGAGGTCCCTGTGGGCAACCTCCTTCTCTTCTCCATTGCCCTCCCCCTTTCAGCAATGGCGCCTGCACAGTGATCTAGGGTACAGTACTGACTTCTCTTGCTGCGGTCACCAAAGACCCGATGAAGGAACCTAAGGGAGGAAGATTTTGTTGGGGCTTTGGTTTCAGGGCGCAGTCTGCGCTGTCGAGGACCCAGGGTGGTAGCCCATCCCCACTGGCTGCAGTGTGAGCAGGGGCCTTCTCCCCATTGTGTTTTGAGAGATGAAGAAGGGCAGCTAGGACAGGAAGCACTGCTGGGCTGGCGAATTCAGTCTCACCCACTTGCTACCTCCTCCAGGGAGACTTCTTTTAAAGGGTCTAAACCTAGAACAAGCCTCCGGCTGGGGACCAAGTCAGGTATTCAATCCTGGGAGCCCATACCATAGTCACGGCACCATCAGGGACCATCTGGTTGGCCCTTTCCTCCCCACAGTGAGTGGGGACGAAAGCCTGGCCTGCTGTACTGAAATTGGAACTACAGTGCAGCCATTTTGTCCTCTTTCTCTTTGGGCAAAGCCGTCCTCACTCCTCATCTAATTAAATCCACTTTGAACTGATCCCTGAGTTCCTTTTGCATTCCCCACAACCCAAAATGCTCCATGGGCCTGACAGGTCTTTTGTTTTGTAAGGGCAAATCAAATCACGTCCCCTTCCTCCAAAGAATCGTCACCTTGAACATGCTGAAAGAGAGATCTCAAGTCTGTCTGAAATTATAGCTAGCGTTTCCTTACAGGACTCCTTTGGAATTAATAGATTTTTAAAACTCCCTTCTTCTTTTAATTCGTCATTCCTTCCTTGCTGCCCCCACCCTGCAAACTCTGCCTCTCGGGACCAAACTCAGGTCCTCTTTCACACTCCGAAAGCACGTACTGTTAACCTTCCTCCTTTCTCTCGTTAGTTTTTCTTTCATCACCTGATCCCATGACACTAATCCCCTCCCCAGATCCTCCTTTCCTGTCTAAAGATCTGCACTAGAACAAAAGAGGAAAGACCTCGACCTCATTCCTCACAGAGCCACAGTGAACTGGTCCCCGAGGGCCTGGCTGCAGCCTGTGTGCCTCTGGAACGGCAGCCAGGCTTCGTAGTCGGTGTCCACCGGAAGACACCCCCCCTGCTCGCTCAGCACCTCTGAGTCCATGTGATGACATACTAAGCGCCATGAGCCTCCCCCCAGATCCCACTAGCCCCTGGGATTTAGCAAGGAGACAGTCACCTAGGATAATAACGTCATCACTTCACAAAATTAAGCATCACGTGCCGAAAACGAGCCGGAAAGCAATGTCAGGCTGCCTCTGTGGGAAGAAGTAGTGTCCATGAGAGACCCAGAGCCAGACCCACCCCCAGTGCTCTTCTGACCTGGGGAGGCCCAGGCCTCAGGAGGAGCACGCCTGCCGTTCTGATGGCTTAAAGGCAGTGTGAGCAAACCCCGAGTCTCCACAGCCTGTGGGCAGGAGCGCCTGCAGAGTTGGGAGCTCTCTGCTGGGGTGACAGAGAGCTCCCAGCTTGCTGCTCAGGCCCTGGCTCCTGTCCTGGGGCTCCTGTCCTTACGTGTGGGCACTGCTGTGCTGGGGTCATTTAGCACACAGCCTTTCCTTGGGGGAGTTTACAGGAATTGTGGGTTTTCAGGGTGACCCCAGTGCCCAGTCCTTGACTGTCTTGGTGGCCTCTTTGCTGCCATTCACAAGTATAATTGCTGAAGGGCACAGACCCTCCCTGCACTCTTACCACTCGCCCCTTGGTCTTAGCACAGTGCTGAAACCTGTAACTACTAAGATTAAGAACTAAATATATCCCCTAGTTTTCTGATTCTCAAGACAGAAATGGAAAATAAATCCAGGTTACATAATTCTAATTATCTAGGTTCTATCTTCCACTAAATTCTGAAAGGAGTTTATTTTGAAGTATGCTTATGTAAGGGACATTGGAAAGCATAAGAAAAATATCTTCACCATAGCTTTTTATAAAAGACCTGGAAACATTCCCAGTAAGCTGTACACTTACCTGTGGCTCCATTTCTGTGAGTGAGAATAATGATGGAAACAGCTGCAAACAGAGCTTGGGGTATAAGCGACACAGTGGGGCCAGAGAGATGGGCCAACATTAAAAGCACCAACTTCCCTTCTAGAGGTTCAGTTCCAAGCACCCATGTGGCAGTTTACAAACATCTATAACTCCAGCCCCAGAGCATCTGACCCTTTTCTGGCCTCCATGGGCACCAGACACACCCATGGTGCACAGGCACACATGCAAGCCAAACACTCACAACAGGTAAAGTGAAATCTATAAACAACAACAACAACAAAACAAAAGGTTTTTAAGTCAGCCCAGGGCTGGAACTCACTGGATGGTCTGGCCCCAGCAGATGGATAAACAAGCAGACATGTGTAGAAATGCCCCTTTACAACACAAAACTGGGGCTGGAAAGATGGCTCGGAGGTCAAGACATGTGCTGCCAAGTCTGACAGCTTACGGTCCTGGGATCCTTCCATCCCCTCCCCAGCCTTAACTAGATTAGTAGGGGAAAGGGCTGTGGACCTCTTTTCTCTACTTCCTGCTGATTGGGGCCGATGGGTCCTTAGGGGATTACCAGACTCAGCCCTCAGGACACCAGCAGTCCAGCCCAAAGCCAACACCACGCAGCACCACGAATCAGCATGACTCAGAAGACTGGGACAAGTCGACAAAAGGTGCACAACTCAGCTGAATTTCCCTGAGAAGTTCTCTGGACCGTTTCTCTGTGCAAAGTCAAGTGTTGAAGCACGAAGATCAGCACAGATCCTAAAAGCAATGTCTCCCTGTCCACGGGCCTCGAGATACCTCTTCTTCCCAGAGTCCACCCACGGATGTTCTCAGCTGGCCAGTCACACCCCTCACAGGAGAGAGCTCACAGCAAAACATCCGTGCCCTCTCACAAGACAGCTTTTAGTAAAACATCACATGACTCAACTGAGTCTTCAAAGAATCCAGAAACTTCCACTTCACTAATGTGTCCACAGATTTTATTACCACAGGGGGCATGGCTCACACAGAGAGAGCAGGCTGTATGGGTGTGACACTCTATCAGTGTAGTCAGCTTGAATGGATTCAGAATTGCTTAGGAGACATGACCCCAGGCATGTCTGTGAGGGTATCTAGAGTTTAGTGGAGGAAAGAAGTCTCGGCCTGAATGTGGGGGCTGCATCCATGGTCTTGGGTCCTAAACTGAATGAGAAGGAGACCAAAAACACCATGGCTCATCCTCCTCTGCTTCCCTAAAGCAGGTGTGACCAGGTGTGCACATGGCTGCCACGCCTTCCCACCTCGGCACCACACCTTCAGACTGCAAGCCGTGAAAACTCAACCGCTGGGGAGGACTTGCAGGCCAAGTCCCACAGTGATGACAACAATACCTGAAGAACGCCGCCAGTCCTCACCACAGGCCTCAGAAGTGGGGTTCTGGCTGGCCATGGCCTCCTCATCCTGAAAGTCTTCAAGATGATGCTTAGTGAAAGAGAGAGATTTCTCTGCTGTCCTTTCACATTTCTTTGTCTCTACTCCTTACAGACCTTGAACAGTGGTTCTCAATCTGTGGGTCGGCTCTGGGGCACTGTCAGGCTCAAAAAAATCGAACACAAGCTTCCCCAAATCTCATTTCTCTCGAAAGTGCAAATGTTGGCCACAGACGTGGTCAGCCACTTTCCCCAAAGCAGCACATCTGCTCCAGGACTCTCCAGGGGAGTCTGCCTGTCAGCCAGCACACAGAAGGCTGAGGTAGGACGCAGGAGTCCTGGGCTCCCTGGGCTGCACAGGGTTTTTGTTTTGGCTTTGAAAAGCTAGGAGTGTTGCTTTCCTGACACCAAGACTCACAACCACGGCCCCAGAGCACACAAGACCTCCAGATTGAAAAAATAAATTATTGTTTTTTTTCTCTATTGCATGTCCGAGGAGTGGCCCTTAGACTGTATATATGAGTCTATACACACATAATATATATCCTTATTTCACAAACAGGAATATATACACCTTTATCTCACGGGAGCAGCTCGTTCATCATCAAATTGTTCTGAAGCTGACGAAACTGCCCTAGTGAGGGTTCTAGCAAGCTCTCCGAATCTTTCCTTCAAAACCTCGTGTGGTGTGTTGTAAAGGCATGTATGCATGAATGTGTGTGCACATGTATGTATATGTGGGGGTGTATGTATGCATGCATGTGGACATGTGTGTGTGTGTGTGTGTGTGTGTGTGTGTGCGCATGCTGTGTATGCAGGTGCACGTGGAGGCCAGCAATCAACCTTGTGCACCATTCCTCAGGCCCTGTCTACTTTGTCTTTTGAGGCAGGGCCCCTCACTAACCTCGAACCCACCAAACAGGCTGAGTCGCCTGGCCAGGAAGCCTCAGGGAACTTGCTGTCTCCGAGTGCACAGTGCTGAGAACACCGAAGCACGCTGCCATGCCAGGTTGTTTCACAAGGATTCTGTGGATCAGATTCAGGGCCTTATGCTCAAGCAGCAAGCACTGGACCCTGTGCCAGCTCCCAGCCCCGAAAATAGTGCTAATAGCACACTCCTAACACGGAAGAAAGTGCAGTCTTGAAGACATATTCCTTGCACTTTTTAAAACTATTCTCAGTGTTGGGAGACCGGCTCAGGCATGTGCACCAGCACGACCGCCATTGGGTTTGGCAGCAGGTGGCTTTTCACAGCTCCGTCAGGAGTCCGGGTCTGTTAAAAATGAACAGCGAGTGCCACAGCATCTGCAGCCTCACCCTGCTTACCCAGAGAAGGTGCCCGGCCATCCCCTCCTCTAGCCACTGTGCAGGAACCCCGCCCTGCCTTTCCATGTGAGCTGTTACTCAGGGAAGTGCCACCGCTCACACTGCCCTGCCCTTGGCCGTGGCTGACTGACAATCCCAGGGCACGTCTGAGTTTAGAGAGCAGGACTGGAAGGTCAAGTGACAGGCTGTCAGACTGCAGTGACTTACTGACATCATTTTCTGCCACATCTGCACATGGAGAGCTAGGCAGTGCCAGTCCACACCAAGGATGAGAACAAAGGTGATTCATGGGGAGAGGCCAGACAGACAGGGGTGGCTGCTGTGCGCCCTAGACTTGGTGGCTATTTTCCCACCACTGAGCCAGACTCTGTCTCTCCAGGGCCACTCTGCCATTCCTGGTGTGTTTTCACACCACCAGGCCCCCAACAGACTTTTTGTTGTTCGTGTGCATAAGTCTGCTAGCCAGTACCCGTCTTCCGGCTTAGCAGCCACAGCCTGGCACGTGAGGAGACAGTAATTTCCTGTGCTAAATGGAAACCAGAGAACTCTTCATTTGGAGATGACAACAAGTCAGTTGTCCTCAGTAGACAGAGCATGCTGGTGTGTGTGTGTGTGTGTGTGTGTGTGTGTGTGTGTGTGCTTGCTTGTGAGAGTGACGGTTCATGTGCGTGCATGCACGCATGCACGTGTGAATATGCTGGCATGTGTATTGTACAGGCTGCTTTGTTACGCCCTGACAGGAGCCCACACCCTTTCCTAGCTGGAAGGAGTCAACCTGGTTACCCCAGACAGCTATGACTGTTAGGGGAACCACATGCTTCCTTGTGCGTGTGACATGCAGGCTCAGGTAGGCAGGGAAGACTGGCTTTGCTGACACTCTGTATCACGTCTGCACTTGGGAGATAAGCTGTTTTCTGACTCAGCATCTTTACTGAGATGTGCAAAACTCTTTGCACACCTAACCGGGTGGCTCATGGCTCTGCACTGCAGGTCTGACAATAGAAATCAGAGACTGTGTGAACATGCATGAATAAAAACAACTCCATTTTCACTAATACAGAACTGAAACTTAGCTTTCAATTATTCGTGCAGGTAGGAAACCAGGGTTATTCAAACCAGAAATTAGAAATTACAGACACTTTTGTATCTTGGACGTGTTTTGTTCTCATAAAGTTATTTGTATTCATTGCACTTCAGATTTACAGTAACTATCATTTTCCACATTGACCAGATTATCAAAAAATCGGTATTTCAGTAACTACATTTCGAATTAATTGATATATTCCATTTTATGCATTTAAAAACATTCTGAATATTGATCAGTAGAATGTATGCAGGGATTCTATAGTTTTTTTTTTTTTTAAAGCTAAGAACTGGTTTAATCTATCTTATTTTTTTGTATGTAGCCACGGCTGGTCTGGTCTGGAACTTGCTATGTAGACCAGGCTGGCGTTGAACTCAGGGGTCTACACATCTCTGCCTCCAAAGTGCTGAGAGTAAAGCCTCTGGCCTCTCACCAGGGCCTCTGGCCTCTCACCAGGGCCTCTACTCTCACAAGGCCTCTGGCCTCTCATAAAGACATCTTGCCTCTCACAAGGCCTCTGGACTGTCACAGGGTCTGGTCTCCTGTCCATGTTGTTTGGCCTTGGGAACTTCAGATGCTGCCCGCATCTGCAGGCTGAAGCCTGGAAATGAGGACAGCAACACCACCACAGTCTTTCCTGTTTAAGCAACCAGAGCTGTCAGAGTCTAGGAGAAAGGAGCAAAGATACAGCCTCATCTCCTGCTGGGGGAGTGTCACTCTGCAACTATTGCCTGGTCATTTGTACTCAGTGTACCTAAGGGTACCGAGATCACCCCAGGATTGTTTATTTTATAAGACTTCAACATTCCTTAAGTGAAATCTTCATAATTGATAATTTAATGGCATTTTGGAAACACAATTTTATTAGAGGGATGGAGAAAACCAATGTACGCCATGTGCAGGCCTCCGTTGGAGCCAGGGCCATCTTCAGGCCACAAGATTGTGAATAAGCTCCAATTTGATTGGATTAAGACTCATCTGGGGAGTCAGCTGCTCACCTTTGGACATGTGTGTGTGTGTGTGTGTGTGTGTGTGACCACCCTGGGGCTGGGGCCTGGGCTGAATAAGAAGGGGGATGGAGAGGAGAGAGAGGGCTGAGTAAGCCTTCTGCTTGCTGATCTATGAGCCAAAATCAAACCTTCCTTTAGGTTGTTTGAGTATTTTCTCACAGCAATGAGGACAGAAAGCTAACTCAACCTGCGAACTCTGAGGCCCTCCACAACTCCTCTCAAGGTTGCAGCTCACAAAACACAGGTCTAAAGTAGAGGACGGAGAAACAATCTTTACATCACATTTTGAAAAAAAAAATATGTTCAGTTAAAAATACATGAGTATTTACTTTTCAACTTGCCATTAACTCTCTCAAGGGTAAAAATGTTTTGTGTCAACAAAGACAAAAAGGCCCAGTGTGTTGCTTTTTTTTTTTCTTTCGTCATTGAAAATCTTGTAGTGACAATGTTTGAGAAAAAATATCATATTGATGGATGGGTACTTGGGAGGTTGTTTTACTATTATCTCTAATTTTAGATCTGCTTGAAAGTTTCCAGAAATATGATAACATCAATCTAGTCTTGGCAGCATCTCTAGGGGGACTGGCAAGTGTACAAATACATCCTAGAAGAACACGTACTTAATCTAGGCCTCACATAATTTCCACAGATACTAGTGAAAAATGAATTAGAAACTCAAAATTATAAAATTTATAAAAAAAATAAGCTATCAAGACTGAGTTGAGAGAGACTGAGGAAATAGTTCAGATGGGCAAATGCTTGCCAGAAAGCAGGAGGACCGGGGCTTGAGCTCCCCGCACCCATGTAAATGCCAGGTGGGCATGGCAGCCCACCAATAGTCCCAGAGCTCTGAGATAGATGCATCCAAAGAAGCTAGCTAGCCCATTAGCTCTGAAAAACGTCGGAATAGAAGGAGCATACCTCAGCACGTAAAGGCTACGCCTTGCCGACAGCACAGTAAATGGGAAAACACTGAAAGCATGTCTTTAAAATCAGACATGAGGCAAGGTTGTCCACATTCTCCACTGCTTTTCAGCAGTATTCTTGAAGTGTTAGAGGAACAAGGAAAGAAAGTAACAAATGTGGGATAGGAAGGGAGGTCAGGTTATCCTAGTCAAAGAAGAGATGATGTTAGACTTAAAAACCCGAAAAGAATGTCAGGTGAGGTGGTGCACACCTGTAATTCCAGCATTTGGGAGACAGAGGCAGGCAGATCTCTGTGAGTCTGAGGCCAGCCTGGTCTACCAAAGTGAGTCCAGAATAGTCAAGGCTACACAGAGAAACCTTGTCTCAAACAAAACAAAACAGAAACAGAAAGAATCTACTAGAAGACTCAGACCAGGTGAATACTTTCAGCAATATAGCAGCATACAAAATAAACATTCAAAAACCAATAACCTTTTCCCATACCAGTAATTACATGCCAAGAAAGAAAGCAAGAGAAAGCCCTACACACATCAAAATTAATTTAAAAAATTAGCTTCAAAATGGTCTAGGAATAAGCATAACTAAAGATGTAAAAGACAGCAATGGGGACTGTTGTTTGAATGTGTGTGCAGTTTTGTTGGGTTCTTATACCTCTACCTGCCTTCCAACCCCCCAACACTAGGTAGGAGAGAAAGGTTAGAGGAGAAAGGGGGCGTAGACCTTTATAGGCTACTTCCTGCTGATTAGGATGTTGGGTTCCTTGAGGCAAATCCAAGGAATCTGGTCACCAGAATGTCCACAACCAGCAACCCAGCATCCCAGCAGCAGCAGCAAATTCACAGCAAAGGCAGCGGCAGGACAATGCAGCAGCCGTGAGAGCAGCTGCCTCCACAGCCCTCTGGGCTCTCCCTTTTCCCCTCTGCAGAGCCCTTAGAATTGAGGTACCTGCAGCTGGCAACGATCACGCCCCTGCTAGAGCACGGGGCAAATCACGGCCACCTGCTGTGCAGCAGCCTCTTCCTCTCTGGGATCAAAACAAAACATTCCTGTGATATACCTGGGGTTTACAGAAACCCAAACTCACTCCAGAGAACTTAAAAAACAACTGCCAGAGGCGACCTGTCAACCCAAGCCCCAAGCAGCAGACGCCCCAGGCTGAGGCAATCTCAAGCCTGGGCCATCCCAACCCACCCCTGAGGTGGCAGGCCACCAGCCCACAGGCTGTGCTCACCCACTCCGCCCCTCCCCCGCGCCCCCAGGAGCTGTTTGGAGGCCAGTTAAACAGAGTAGCAAGTGGCTCCTGCCAGTTCCCCTTCCCGCCTCAGGGCAGTCAGCTCCTCCTTCCTGCCCTGGGGCTGTGGAGGCAAAACGATGGCAACGCCTCAGAGGGAGCTGTCCACGGTGGCTTTTTCTGCCTCAGCCGACCTCTATGGGAGCTGTCCATGGTGACTGCCCCTGCCTCAGCCTAAGGGAACTGACACCTTTCCTGCCTCAGAATGCCGCTGCCATGGGAGCTGTCCACGGTGGCGCTTCCTGCCTTAGCAGCATCAGTGGGAGCTGTCCATGGTGACTACCTACCTCTCCTGCCTCAGAATGCCTGCGGCCGCCGCCCCATGGGAGCTGTCCATGGTGACCCTCGTGCCTCAGCCTAAGGGAGCTGACACCTTTCCTGCCTCAGAATGCATACCCTGGGCGCCGTGGGAGCTGTCCATGGTGACCTTCGTGCCTCAGCCTAAGGGAACCTTAGGTCCATGGTGACAACAACCTTTCCTGCTTCAGTCTGCTGCCTTCGCAGTGGACTCTTTGTACATTTCGGACTCTTCGTGGACTTTATCACCCCCAGGGCAGAAAAGCGGCCCCACCCCTGTCTGAGGAGGCTCCAGCAGTCCATCCCCTCCCCCCAGAACTCTGTCACTGTCATCCCCAGCCCCTCAGTAGGCCTCATCCCACGTTATACAAATTTGAAGTAAAAAGTCTGGACACAACCCACCAATCCCTGAGCAGGAAAACTGACCAATCCCTGCGTTTTCTATTAAAACCCACCAATCCCTGAGCAATAAAACCCACCAATCCCTGAAGAGGAAAGCCCACCAATCCCTGAGCTCCCCCAAGCTCAGGCCTTGAAATCCCACCAATCCACACTCTGGAAAGCCCTGCCCCAGAAAGCTCCACCCCCTAAGAATTCCTACATAAACGCTGTGTCTGCCCGGTTCCTGTCGCCTGCTCCAGGGAGCAGAGGCAGACGCCTCTGGATTCTTCCGTTCTCTCCTGGATTAGTCCCTCCAATGAGTCTCTTGAGAGATTTACCGCCTGCTGTGACTCTCCATTGGAAGAAGAGAAGAAAGAAGACATGAAGAAGGAGCAGAGCTCAGGCTCCTCAGCTCCTCAGGGTTGGGGTCACCCTCCCAGGAGCTGCAGTGTCAGCTGAGGAGGCTCCTCTCAGAGCTGTGAGGTTCCTGGGCCCCCGAGCCTCAGGATGCCCTTGGGACTCTGTCCCACCTCAGAGCTGGGATGATTCCCAGTCCTTGGATTTGCAGCCTTCCTTCCGAGTACCAGAAGGCAGGCCAACAAAAACAAGAACAAGCATGGCCCTGACACAACCAAAAACACAGACACATGGAGCAATGGAGTAAAGTAGAGAACTCAAAAATAAACCTGTGCAGCTACTTGATTTTTAACAAAGAGCCCCAAACATGCATTGAAAAGAAGCACACGTGCAGCTGTGAAAACATGATAGCCAAGTACGGAGGAATGAAATGAGATGCCCATACTTCACCTCGTACAAAAATTGATCCAACCAGAGATTTTAGTGCAAGATTCCTCAGGAACTTCACACCTGTCAGAGGGGCCGGAAAGATGGCTTAATGGATAAAGGTACTTGCCACCATGCCTAATGGCTAGAGATGGGTGCCCACACCTACATGATAGGACAAAGCCAGTTCCTGAGCGTTCTCCTCTCAACAGCACACACAGCCACGGCATGTGCACACATATACACTGAATAAGCAATGGTTAAAAACGTAACAAAAAGCTTAAACACTGCTAGAGGAAAAATATTTTGAGATATAGACTTCAGGGGGCTGGAGAGATGGATCAGTGGTTAAGAGTACTGGCTGCTCTTCCAGAGGTCCTGAGTTCAATTCCTAACAACCACATGGTGGCTCAAGATCTGGTGCCCTCTTCTTGATGTGTGTGGAGACAGATTACTCATATAAATAAAAATAAATAAACATAAATACATTTTAAAAAGATTAAGAAATGTAAACTTGAGGAAGAACTTTCTCTAAAGACTAGAGATCAGGAAACAGCAGGAAACATTGACCAATGGAGCTGAGTGGAGTCTGGAGACCTGTGCACAGGAAAACAATGAGGAACGAAGAGACAGGCAGAGTGGAAGGGAGTCTTTGCCAACTATATATTTGACAGGGGTTAATATCTAGAATCTATAAAGAACCCCAGAGCTTAAACACTACACTCAGTGTGTTTGCACCTGCCTTTAATCCCAGCCCCCGAGGGCAGAGGCCGGGAACTCTCTGTCGATTCAAGGCTACAGTGATCTACATATCAAGGTCCAGGCCATAAGGGAAACATATTGAGATCCTGTCCATAACACCACCCCATTAAACACCAAAAGTTGTGCAACAATAAATGGGCAGATTAACCAAAGTGAAGAAGATGTTCAAGTTCTTAGTCATCAAGGAAAGGAAAATCAGAGCTACACTGAGATCCCTTCTCACCCCAGACAGAATGGCTGGCCTCAAGAGAACAAGTGATGAGAAATGTTGGCTCAGATGACAAGCAGAGAAGCTTCTCTGCGCCGCTGGTGGGAACATGAGCTGAGGTGGCCACTGTGAAAATCAATGTGGAGGTTCTGAAAGAAAGAGAGGAAGGAAGGAAAGAAGGAAGGAGGGAGGGAAGGAAGGAAACAACAAAGAGAGAAAAGGGGGAAAATGGAGTTTTGAATGTATGAACCAACTCTACTACCCCTCAGTAGATCTGAATAAATCTAAACCAGTGTGTTAAAGACATACAAACACCCATGCCTTCCAAGGCATTATTCACAATGCCAAGATATGGAATGAGCCTTCGGCACCTTCAGCAGGCGAGTGGGTGAAGAAGTGTGGCAGGTGTGGGTACAGCTTAGCTGATGACGCACTTGTCTAGTGTCCACAAGGCCCTGGGCTTAATCACCATTGCCATATAAATTGGGCACGATGCCCATCAGCAGTTTCGAGGTGGAGGCAGGAGACTCAGGAATGCAAGGTCATCCTCGGATGTACAGAGTCTGAGGCCAGGCTGGGATACATGAGGCCCTGTCTCAACAAAAGATGAAGAAAGAAGCAGTCAAGGAGGGAAGGAAGAAAACACGTACATACAAAGATGAGTTTAATTTATGCATAGAAAGACAAAATTATGTCATTTGCAGTAAAGTGGATAGAAGCCGGAAATCATCATGAATAAAATAAACCAGACTCAATCAAATATTACAATTTTCTCTTATATGTGCAAACTCTATATTTTAATACATGTATACGCACACCCACCCACAAGCATGTGTGATAACATATACGTATGCATATATGCACATATGCATACATACTTATAAACATGCACACATAACCACAAGCAGAAGAACTCTGTCAGGATCTTGGAGTCCTAAGGAAATGGGAACAAGAAATAATAATGGGATGAAAATGAAAGATAAATATCACGTTTTCCTCCATATGAAATATATATTCGTATATGTATTGTCTTAGCTAGGGTTTATATTGCTGTGTTAAAACACCATGACCAAAAACAACTGGAGGAGGAAAAGTCTATTTCATCTTAGAATGCTCATCACAAAGGAAGATGGGAGTGGGGGGAGCTCCCAGGAGCATGGAAGCAGGGATAGTGCGAGGTCAAGGAAGAGCGTTGCACGTGGGCTTCCTCTCTCGGCTTGTTCAGTTTACTTTCTTACATAACCAAGGACCACTAGCCCAGGAGTGTGTCACAGTGTGCTGGAGCCTCACACACCAAGTATTAACCAAGAAAATGCTCCATGGTCTTGTCTACAAGCTGTTCTGATGGAGGCTTTTTCGATTAAGATTCCCTCTTCCCAGATAAGTCTAGATTTATGTAGAGCTGACTGAAACCAAGCTGTGTGTGTGTGTGTGTGTGTGTGTGTGTGTGTGTAAAAACACTATTTTGAGGTTAAAGGGGCAGCCATGGAAGAGAGAAGAAACAAAGAGAACCAGAGAGGATGAGTGTGAACAAACTCAGTGATAACTATGTATGCACTTGCTCAGGTGAAAACGTGATTGTGCGCGCTAACTAAAACCTAAAGAAAAGACCAGTTCAGAGTGAAGAGTGGCCCTGAAAACATGAGAACGGACTTCTACGCCATCAAAATGCTTTTCATTTTGAGAAAATAACCAGAGATGATTTCTAGAAATAAACGGTGTACGTAGAAATTTGTGTCTCAGGAGTTCCAGTCACTCAGAAATTAAATAGAGCTGAAGAGAAAATTGATTAGTTGGAAGACGAAAGGACAACCCTGAGACGGATGATAGAAAATACAGAAGAAGGAAGTCAAGAGAAAGTCAGTTTACATCTGATTTCTATTCCAGAGACATGGTAGAGGCAAGAACAGAGAAAGCATTTTTAAAAATTAATGACAGAATTTTTTTCAGTGCTGATGTGAACTAAATTGTAAGATCCAAAGAACACAAAAATCTATGTGCAACTAGAGAAGGATTGGCAGAATTCCAGAGATAAAACAAACATTAGAAGCAAGCAAAGAGAAGTGAGCTACCTAAAGGAACAAGGGTCAGCAGCAATGACAACAAAACAATAGCAAAACAAATGCTAAAAAGGAAAAACATTTCAAGGTACCTGAAAAAAGAAGATAATGACACGTTACTACCAAAGCACTTAGAAAAAAAAAAACAATTATTCACAATGATTTTAAACTTTTTAACCATAAAAAGAAGAAATAAAAACATTTACAAAGGAAAAAATGAGGGATGTATTGCTGAGGTTCTGTGTCTCTCAGAAGTCAACCCAGAAGGAAAGCAGGGACTCCGTGGACTGGGCTTAAGGAACAGACACGTCCAGCCAGCTCTCTGACATGGCTGTGGGGGTGCCCCCTCTGGGGTCCCCCCTCTGGGGTTCCGCATCTGCTCTGCCCGCTGTATTACAGACAGTGATGGTGGTCTCTTTTCACATGTTTTGTTGTTGTGTGGTGTGTGTATTATTCAATAAATGTTACTTCCTACAGATGGAAATAAAGCATTTGGACAGGAGGCACCTCTTCTAATTTGCATGAGAACATTCCACAAAGGGCCAGGACAGTGCGCTAAGAAAGTGAACAAATGCTGATGGCAAGACATGTAGGAGCAAACATTCGTGACCTAAAGAGAAACACGAATGGAAAAACCATGGAGAAGACAGAGCGTGATCGAAGAGGTGGGCTGTTAGGGTGAAAACATCCTAAGGTCTTTCTGTTGTCCTTCAGCACAGAGATCTAGAAAGATAGGGCAAATCCTCAACTTTCTCGTGACTCATTGTGAAGTAGGGCAGAAGCTTGAGGTGTAGATTGTTCGGCAGACACCGCACCTGCTTCTCACTGCTTAAAGAACACGGGATGAAGAAGGAGAGCTCCGTCCAACTCCGTGAGGAGACGGGGAGCTCTCCACCTGGTGCTACATCTGCCAGCCTCCCATCTCTCCTGGTTCCTGTCTCTGCCCCTGGACCACCCCATGGGGCGTGACTAGCCTCCAGAACACTCAGCAGCTCTGGAGCACTTCCCAGGGGCTCTGGGGGCTATGACGTCAGCCAACTGCAGCCCAGCCCTTCACAAAGCTTGGGTGCTCCCCAGACCTAAGCTGTTTAGCAGTTTAGTTTCAGAAGTTTGCGTACACATGTCACTTATTTAAAACGTAAAAACATGAAAAGCGCTACTATAAACTGCTTAGCGGTACGGTCATCTGTCAAAAATATATAAAAATCCATGGAATTGACTGAAACAATTTAGGGACTGTTGCAAGGGACACAGGAGAACAACGTGGGGCGGGGGGAAGCCTTACCTGTGTTTGTGATGTTTGGTGGAGGACACAGAACGATGGGAAAGCCCTCATATAGCAAGCAGTGAAAATCAGTACTGACGCCTACACGCAGCATGATGGAACGGGTGACCATCAAGACAGAGGGGAAAATTAAACACCGTCAGAGAGAACTGAGAGAGCAGCAAGGACGAACAGCATTCCACTAAATGGGATACAACTGCAGGCTCATAACGTTAAAACTCTTGCAAAGGAATGAATACATGCATACATACATACACATGTTTCAACAATTTTGGAAACTAAACTATTAGCAATTAAGAAGTATACACAGGATTAACAGGAAGTGAAATGTTGAATGAGTTGGTGTGAAGAACATATTAGTAGCAGAGAAATATTCTTTGGAGGTTTAGGAATGCGGCTGGTACCCAGTGTGGTTGGTGCGTGTCTGCAGCACCAGCATTTAGGACCTGGGAGGTAGGGCCTCATAAGTTCAGGCCAGCCTGGGCAACCTTGTGAGTTCAAAGTCAACATAAGCTACTCAGCAAGACCTTATAGGGCGATGGACACAGCTGTGACAGAAGATCTTCAAGGTCACCAACGCTTTCTTTTATCTTAGCTACTTAGCTTAGCCCTTTCATGAGTTTTTCATTTTTAATTTTTCTTGTGAAGGGGTTGGGGATTTTGCTCAGTGGTAGAGCGCTTGCCTAGCAAGCGCAAGGCCCTGGGTTCGGTCCTCAGTTCTGGAAAAAAAAATTTAAAAATAAAATAAAATAAAAATAAATCAATCAATAAAAAATAATTTCTCTTGTGAATTCTTCTTTGATAAATGGGTAATTTACAAGTGTTCTAAAAAACATATTTGGGGTTTTCCAGATGTCTTTTTGTTGTTGATTTCTAGATTAATTTCAAACTGGTTAGTTAAAAAAATTATCCATTAGCTAATTTTTTTAATATTTTGGTTCTTTTATAGTTCAGGATATGGTGTGGCTTGCTGCTGATATATGTATGAATGTTTATTGGTATATATTAATTACATGTTGAATGTGTATAATAGTGGGGTTTGTGATGAAATTTTGTGTAAGTATGTAATGCATTTTTATCACATCCATCACTCATTATTCTGTCTGTCCTCTTCCCACTCTCATTGATCCTATCTTAGGGAATTTTTTGCACTCTTGAAAAGAATATTCCAGCAAGGCCAGCAAAGTCAGAGTGGCTGGGGATGTCTGCATTTTTCCTGGTCCATGGATTCTGTCTACGGGGACAAAGGGTTAAATTTCCCACTATAAGCCAATTTGCTGACTTCTCTTCAGCTCTATCTGTGCTCAGTTTATGTCTCTGGAAAGTGTGGGTATAGATTTAAGTTTTAGCATTTACTGATGATCATTTTAAAATTATGAGTCCTCCAATTTGTCCGTAGTAATAACCCTAGTACAGAATCCTATGTGTATTACTAATTTAGCTGAAGCTGCTTCTTGTGAGTAGTGTCAGCTGGTCAGTCCCTTCCTCATCCTCTGTGCCTCTGCTGTTAAAGCGTGTTCCTTCTAGATGGCACATAGTGAACTCTGCTCTTTAAATTCTAGTCTCAAGATTACTTTTTAACGGAGTGTTGTTAACATTCAGTGAGACCGTTTGTGTAGTTGGACCTGAGCTGCCATCTCGCTATTGGTTTCTGTTCCTTCCCATCTGGTCTTTCTTCCATATTTTTCTCCTTCCTGACTTCTGGGATGAGTACTCTGAACATTCTGTTATATTGGCTTATTAGCCATGCTTGCTTCTTTGAGTGCTTTTCTTGAGTTCACAAAATGTCCCTTTAACCTAGTCCAGTGTCTGGTGTGAAGCATAACTATTGCATGGTGCTGTAAAGTGGCCGTACCTGCAGGGTTAAACACTCACCTCCTTGGACCTCAGCACTCCCCTTTTATCCTCTGCTGTGTTTCTGTGCCTCTCCACTCCACACAGGCTGTTCCCACAGAGCACATTAGTGTCTTATGTTACACAGTAAATAAAGGCGAGGGAACCCCAGCTCTTCCTGTACCTGTTCCTTTTGGTTACGTTTCTTGTTGTTCTGAAGAAATCCTTGCTCACAGTTATCCTTCTCACAGTTGTAAAGCACACAGTCGATCATGGCAGGCAGGGTGTGGGAGGACACTGGAGGCACAGCGGGAGGAAGCCAGGTTCTTTCTGTTCTTTTTTTTTTTTTTTTTAAAGTCAGCCTGAAACCCCTCCATCAGAGGGTGGCACCCGCATTTGCAGTGGGTCTTTTCCCTTTGGTTAGACCTCCTTGGGAACTCCTTTGCAGACACACCCACAGTGGGTCTCCAGGCAACCAAAGGTGGTCTAATAGGAGATTGGCCCTGAGGGATAGGCAGCCTCTGCTGGTGTCCTGTTTCTCAGGGTGGGTCCACAGCCAGCCACCCCTGTCCCTCTCAGAACCGCCGCCCCCAACAGGCTCTGTCATGCAAGTTTGCTGCTTAAAATTTGTCTTCTTTGATTGCCCAGAATTTTCCTTTATTTTGTTTTATTTTGAGCGTAAAGAATTCTGGGTTTGCAGAATTTCCTCCCCTCACCAGCATCTTAACTGCGTTCCTCTTTTCGGTATGTTTGCAGAGCTTTGCCCCTCTCCACAGGATGCGTTTTTCCTCTCTAATTGTTTTTAGGAATTTCTGTCAGTCATGAGCTATCACTGTGTCCTCAAAACTGGAGAACATTTGTTTTTAGTGTCTAATCTACTATTGATCTGTTACAGTCAGGCTTTTTTTTTTATCTGTAGAAATTTTGCTTTGAATATTTTCCATCTTAATGCTTATTGTACTTCAGCCCCCACTGAACCCTCAAATATATTTCTTTCTTTTCTTTCTGTCCCTTTTTTTTTCTTCTTTTTGACAGGGTTCCCTCTATGTCGTCCTGGCTTTCCTGTCCTGTAGCTATGTAGACCAGGCTGGCTCATAGAGATCCACCTGCCTCTGCCTCCCAAGTGCTAGAATTAAAGACATGCCTCACCACACCCAGCTTGAACATATTTGCAATACTTTCTTGAAGCTCTTCTGGGCTGATTCCCTCCTCCCTCCCCTTTGTGCATGCTTGTGTGAGTGTGTGTGTTTCCACTGTCTAAATTTTCTCCAAGTGTTGGGTCTCACTGTACTGTTTTTTCTTCATCTGTTCGGTATAGGCTGGATGCTATCCCCTTGAGTTTCATGGCTTGAGTGCTGGGTTTTATCATGAACCTTTAAAGGGGTAAAGGCTCATCCATTTATGGCCTGCAGCTGGTTCCTTACAGAACTGTTTGATTCCTTGGCGGTTTGCTGTCGAGCCTTTAAACTTCTTAGGCTGAGTCCTGAGTCTTGCACATAGGATCAGGTTTGTCTCGCTGTCAGGCTGTGACTGGGTCGGGGACTCTGCTGGCCGCCTGGAGTCAGGCTTTCTCCAGCTGGAATCATCCGAGTTTTAGATCCCTAGCTCACTGCTTTCTAAACATGTGGGCCATGACCCCACATGAGGTCACACCGCTCAAGAGTGTTGGCCACCTCAAAAGGTTTCTGAACTGCATGACTAAAACTTACTTCAAAACCAAACGTCACAAGTACATGTAACGCTGCTGTGCTCACCCACACTGCACGCCAGGAGCGCCCTGCCGGCGTGGTTCTGGCACGAGCAGGTTACACCTCGTGTGTTGTCACGCCTGGTACACATGCCACCCCACACGCCTAGATCAGATTCCAGGCTACTCTCCGTTGTGGACTATGGTGTTTGCGTTACAAACTTTTCTGCTCTCCCAGCAACACAAGGATCCCATCGAGGAAAGCGAAAGCTTATCCTGTCCTGCTGCTGCATTTCTCAGCGTTTGAGCACATTGGCATTGGGTTAGAACATCAAATGCTTCATATCTGAGTGGCTCGTGGGTTTCATAAAATAAAAATTCAGCATATTTTGCTTGGGGTTAAGGATAGAATTTTTGACAGTTCCTGAGACACCCTAATTCTGCTTCTGTTCATCTTTACTTTGTGTCTGTCATGTTTGCCTCTGTGCTGTATGTGACTGCTGTATATCTGTGGTGCCTGCAGAGGCCGGAGAGAGGCTGCCACAGCTCCTGTAGCTGCGAACGGCCCACCGCGGGTGCTGGGAACCAAACAAGAGAAGCAAGTGCTCTCACCGCTGAGCCATCTCTCCAGACCAACTTCTGCTGTTCTTTATACATATTTATGAAAAGAGGAATTCTCAGCATTGATGATATAAAAGCAAAATATTGATCAGTTCTGAGAAACGATGAAAATATTCTACACCCTGCATATTAAATAGTCAGATAAGATTTGACTCTTCCTGTAAAAATAAATGAACAAACCTATTTCATTAGGCTTTATATGTATACTGAAAGTTATATTCAAATTAATTTATGACTTATTATTAGTAAGCATCTTGCTTATATATGTAGCTTGTAAGTCTGCATGCGCAGGGTCACAGAAAGAACTTCTCAGGAGAAAAGGGGTCATGTGTAGAGGTTTAAGAAGCCATGACTGGCCTCTGAGATTCAGGATGAAGTCAAGGAATCCTGTGTAATTCCCTGAGGACAATTCCCTAACAAGCTCCCGCCTTCCGTGGTGACCCCTATGTCTTTGCCTCAGAATGACACTCGCTCTGCTTGGCTCTCCTTCCCACAGACAAGACATCCGCACAGCCAGGCTGATTATGGCCTCCCTCTCCTTGCTCCTTCTCTCACTGCCCTGTGTCTGGCCTGGAAACATCTGCTCTTACGCATTCCATTTCCTTTTCTAGTTAACAGATAAACATAAGTGTGATCCTGGTTACTCCACCACAGGTGAAAATGAATTCTCTACCAGGCACGTCAGATGTTTCATTGTTGTGTGTGTTTGTGTCTGCCATGTGGGTGCAGGTGTCGGAGGAGGCCAGAGGAGAGTGCTGGTCCCCAAGGCTGGAATTCAGGCAGTTGTGGTCCGGGGAGCTGAGCTCAGGTTCTCTCTGGAAGAGCAGCGGACTGCTTGGTCGTGTCTCCAACCCAACACGTCCAGCCTCTAGACGAGGCAATATGATATTGTCATTTCCAAGCTCACACCTGAGAACCGCAGAGCTACGTAATTTAAAAAAAGTCACCAAAAGCCTTAAACTAAGGAATCAGGCTTTGCTGCGCCCATGTGGTCTTCCCGTCAGAGGCTGGACTCATCTGCTGAGCATCCCTTTTAGATTTCTTTATCTGATATTTATGAGTGTTTTGCCTGCATGTATGTGGATCGCACGTATGTTTGGTGGCAAAGAGGCCAGAAGAAGGGATCAGATCAACCAGATCTAGAGATTGGGGTGGTTGTGAGCCACCGTGTGGGTGCTGGAAAGCAAACCTGGGCCCTTAACTGCAGAGCCATCTCAGCACCCAACGATTATTCTTTAACACCCACAGCACTTAACATAATTTCGGTTACACAGTTAAGATACTTCTGAGTAAAATATTAACATTCATTTGCTGAATTGTTACCCATAAAGAATTCATGCACTCCTGTTTTCAGGACTTCGTACTGAGCACACGGAAGTCTGCAGTTCGTGGAACCATGCATTCCTAAAAATTCCATCTGATTAAAATTTAAGATAGGCTAAAATGTATTCTCAAGAAGCACAGAATTAGATTCACTGTGCACATGAGTTTCAATGTGTTTAAAACAAGTCACACAAGGAACAGCATTTAAATCTGTCTGATGGGGTCTCACAGGAGGCGAGGGAGGGGAAGAGGAGAAAGTTGTGTCGGTGGCGGAAGTGCAAATCCAGTCAAGACTGCTGCTCATTTCCATAGACAGGCTCCTCAGGGAGCTGGAAGAGAAGGTTCCGGAAAAGCCGCCCGGGTCATTACCCAGTTCTTCACAGAGTCTGCGGAGAGGAACTCTAACTGTTCAGACCTGGTGTGAAACCATCAACAATCCATCCACAAAGTTGTCCTGTGTGTTCGAAAGACTTCTAATCTTTTGCTTTGTCTAGGAGTGACAGGTACTATGCATTCTTGTTTTTTTTTTTTTCCAATGCCCCTTTCTCTTTGTACATGTTTTAAATCATTGTCTGAATTTTGCTCCTTCATAGGGTGTGGTGTGGTAATTAGGTGTGTGTGATGTCTGGTGTGCAGAAGGCAGGGCAGTCGGCTTTCCCTCTTCTTCAGGTCCTAGTTACCAACACAGCAGTGTCCAGAGAGCTACAGGGAGCAGCATCTCGGCGCCTGTGAATGAGGAGCGATCAAATCCTTGTGTTTCTGCGTTCACAGCCTTTGAACTCCTGTCTTTCGTTTTCTCATAAAACTCACCACAGGGTATCATGAAAATTACCGCCACCTCCCTGTGCGGTAGAAATGGGGAGCTCCCCACTTCTGGCTCAAAACCCCCTTCCTAGTGAAGACAGCAAATGCAGACCTTCTCTGAAACTCCAGTCAATTCCCCATCTCCCTGGCCCCACCTCCCCCAGGCCACGCTCTGGGCAGCCATTTGTCCACTTAGCTCCACGTGCTCTGTGCACTCCTGGAAGGAAGGCTGACCCCAACTGCTCCCCCCAACCACTCCCAGGCTGGAAAAGCAGGAGGAGGGTCTGTCTGGTGGGCCCGAGGCTGGCTGTCTGCATCTTCCTCTCACACTTCCTCTGCCTTTGTTCCACGCCCCAGTCCTCACGGGCCTCAGGGCTGCTCCTGACAGCACCAGCTCTGTGCAGAGACACCTGCTGTGCCCTCCAGGTCCCTTCCCTGTCCATGCATCTTGGCGCTTCCACCAGCCACAGAAGTAAGCAGCTCCTTGGATTCGATTCTCTCTGCTCCATATACTCAGAATATCACTCTCTTTCTGGTTGAACCTTTTCCCACAAAGAATGTAGATTATTGGGTTGAAGGCATAGTTGAGAGGTGGAACACTTGCTGAGCATGTGTGAGGTCATGGGTTCAATCCTTAGCACTGTCAAAAAACAAACAAACAAAAATCCTTGTCTGTTGTTGCAATGGCTGATGCTGGGGAGACAGGCTTCTAGCATGCCTGTGGGCATTATGACTTGGTGTGAGGAGCTCCTTCCAATTCTGTGGAGTCACTCCCCAGGCAGGGGGTCCTGAACCTCATAAAGTGGAGGTAGGAGCTGAGCTCAGCCGCTAATCATCCCTTTTTGTTTTCTGCCTGTGGATGCTGCTGCTTTGAGCTCTTGCTAGCTGGATGGCCGCCATGATGGACTGCACCCTGAGCTGTGGGCCAGAATAATCTTCTCCCTGCTTTTGTCAGCACACGGGTGTGTGTCTTTACACTAATATCTGAACAGTAAACCCTCAGGCACACCCTGGGAACAAGACTATTTCACTACTGCAGCACCTCTAACACCCAGGGCCAAGCTTGGCTGCTGCAGCTGCCCGAGCAATAATTATAGAATAAATTCGAGAAAGGAAATTAGGGAGCGATGAAATCAAATTTATGGACAAGGTGAGCAGTGGTGTTTCCTCATGCCAGCACCATAGGTTACCAGGAGCAAACTGTGCATTAGTTCCTTATGATGCAAAGAAGAGTCTGACTGAGGAGGGCGCACACTGGGGTCTGAGTGTGAGGAGGGCGCACACTGGGGTCTGAGCGTGAGGAGAGCGCACACTGGGGTCTGA